>NC_072767.1:4371076-4671076 GCF_022539595.1 Amphiprion ocellaris | reverse complement strand
CTGCAACCAGAGCAGTTTTACATCCACTCCAGGTGTCACAATCTAAAGACAATCTGTTTTTTGTTCATTTTCTATATAACCAACTTTAAGCACCAATATTATGGGATATATATCATAGTTTCAACAGCAATACTGCAGTCTAATGTTTATCACACAGAGTCATTGAAAATTGTCCAAAATACCTCAAAATGCGAAAAAAGTGGTCAGTTTGAGTCAAGCATAAGTCAAAATTTGTGTAAAATTACTTGAAAATTGACTAAAATTATTCAAAACTTGTCCTAAATTAGTTCAGAATTCAGCAAAACGGCCAAAAAAAAGTGTCCACAATCACTTAAAAACTGTTCAGAATTATTCAAAATAATGTCCATAGTGAAATTTTCAGTCAATTTCATAACCGACTTTGAGCATCAATATTCTGGGATGTATCATAGTTTGAACAGCAAAACTGCAGAAGTTTAATGACACAGAGTCATAGAAACAATCACTGGTACTCTGGATGTGTTTCTTTAAAAAGTGACTTTTGGGTAAACTTTAAGGGAGATTTTGTGTTTCTTTGTGGTTGTTTTGTGTCTTTTCTGACCAGGACTACCACAATGGATGCATAGTCCTGACACTGAAGCATGGAGGTGGTGGTGTGATGATATGTGGCTGGAGAAAAACTGAAGAAGTGCATTCTGGGTAAACCGTCAGGAATGGTTTTTTGTGTTTTTATTGTAATTTTGTGACTATTTGTGGTTGTTTTGTGTCTTTCCTGACCAGGACTACCACAGTGAATGCACAGTCTTGACAGTGAAGCACGGAGGTGGTGGTGTGATGATATGTGACTCGAGAAAACCTGAAAAAGTGCATTCTGGGTAAATTTTCAAGGCTCATATCAGCATGTGTTAGAGGCAACTGTAGGATAATTTTTGCCTACATTTGATACCAGGATCAGCCATGATTCCTTGTGCGGCAAAACTATTTTCTAAAATAATCATATTTTAACACTCATAAATGTCGCTTCGAGTTGTGTAATGGAGAAACAACATTGGTGTCCACATGTTTTATTGAATAATTTGGATAAATCTCATTAATCAAATCTGTTTGCAGCATTCAGAGCTTGTCTGAGAGTTTTTGCAGCTTCCTTCTGATAGTGTTCAGTTTGTTCAACACAACAATGGTGTTTTGTCACAATGCTTGCTGGGTTTTGACTCTGTAACTTTGTGGGACTGATACCATAAAATCCTGATTGTCAAGACTGGGTATCACGAAAGGTGGAGGTAAAACTTGCAAACCAGATCTCTGTAGATGTTATATACATGCATAGTGCCCACTCATTTAGCATTATAACAGAATCTCAGATGTTACTCTGTTTATTTTTAACTGAATGACCCTTAAAACGAATGCACTGGCACACAAACACAAATCATCCCGCTGTGGTCGTGACTATTTCATACATTGCACATTAAAACACTCTCTTTCTGCAACCTTTTCCATCCAACAAACACACAATAAACCCACAAACACACACAACACCAAGGTCAACCGGAGACTGAAACACATTCAGCGCTCCACTCTAGCAGTGGAAATGCCAGATTGATCCGGTCCGATTACTGTGATTAATGTCAGCTCTAAACACCGCTATTTCATCAAGCACTTCCGAAAGGATGCCGCTATCAAGAACGCCATGACAAATTCAAACACACAGAACACGGTCAATGTCGCACTCAAAGCGGAAAAAGATATTAGAAAACTGATCAATTACAATTAAACCTACTTCAACAAGCGGATCTCTGCGTCATGACTGGAAAAGCATAAATGAAACGTAAGCAAATGTTTCCACCAGGTCTGTTTTCTCAAACTACAAAAATACAAGAGTTTATTTAGGGGTTTCTAACAATGCATCCTGGGAAATATGCTAATTTGCTAGTTTTTCAAATTCTTATAAAGTTAAATTAATGAATTGTGTGAACTCTCACCTGTTCATTTAAATTATTATTTTACATCAAAATGCCTCAAATTACAAGAACTCCTGTCTTTAAATTCTAAGGTGACAATTTAAGTGAAATTTGCTACATATTTACAGTAAGTGTACTAGTAAATATGAGTTAATTTGACTTCACTCCTTTAAGATAGTTTACAGTGTAGAAATCATTTTAAACAGTACTCTTATCTGATTTCATTAGATTTTGAATTTTTTTTTTTGTCCGTTGGGTGGTGTAGGAGTGTGCTGAATTAATGTAAGACTGTGTTTTTTATTTACTTGTGACTGTGAATTCATTCAATTATTATTATAAGTCAAAATGCCTCAAGTTATAATTACTCCTGTCTTTAAATTCTAAGGTGCCATTTTAAGTTAAATTACCTCGAATTTAGCTAAATTTACAGATATACATTCAGCAAACTAGCAAATATGAGTTACTTTGACTTAACTCCAGTGTAGAAATCATTTTAAACAGTACTGTCATCTTATTTCATTATATTTTAAATATTTTGTCCATTGGGTAGTTTAGAGTGTGTTGACATTCATTCAGATTATTATTTTAAGTCCAATACCACCAGCTAGAGGAACTCCTGTCTTAAATTCTAAAGGTGACAAGAAGAAAATTGACATTTTAAGTTGAATTATCTAGAACTTAGCTAAATTTACATATTTACATGAAGTAAACAAGTAAATATGAGTTAATTTGGCTTAATTCCAGTGTAGAAATCATGTTAAACAGTACTGTTATCTTATTTCATTATATTTTAAATATTATTTTGTCCATTGGGTGGTTTAAAGTGTGCTGTACTTATGTAAAACTGTGGGGGTTTTTGTTTACTTTTCACTATAGGAAAAATAACCCTTTGGAGAAAAATAGTAGCGTTTCCTTAATGAAAATCCACCTCACTTTTCACAGCAATCCACTAATTATTCAGATATCTGAGGTGAACTGAATGAGTGGCGTTAGCTGGAAACAAACCCACATGAGCTTTCTTTTTCATAGCTTCTTGCTCTTAAATCTTGGGGGTTTCTCACAATGCATCCTGGGAAATCTGCTTATTTGCTAGTTTTTTAAGTTACAACAATTCTAGTCTTTAAATTCTAAGGCGATCTGACAAGAAAAAATTGACATTTTCAGTTAAATTACCTCGAAATGAGCAAAACTCACATATTATTATTAAGTAAACGAGTAAATATGAGTTAATTTGATCCTTTCAGATATTTTACAGTTGAAATACTTCAATCTGTTGTCAAGAATACCACTACAAGAAAATGGTTCTGTTTGTTCAGTGCAGAACAAGATACTAGAAAACGGATCGATTACAATAAAAGCTGCTTCAACAAGCGTCACTACTGGAAAGCATAAATGAAACGTAAGTAAATAAAAAGCTCATTATCTTTTACAGTGCAAAGGGTTTAAAAGGAAAGCAGCAAACCATTTGTCTGGGGTTGAACAATGAGCAGTTTGACCTCAGGATGACACTTAAACCTCCAAATGGCTCATCCTCTGGGGAGCAGGAAGAGCAAATTAATGGCAATCAGACCGCAGGACCGTATGTTCGACAGAGTAGAGGTCACAAGGTCAGCAAACAAAGAGAATCCATCCCTGATCGTGGGTAAAACAGGGAAGGTCTGGACCCCGAGGGTGTGTTAAAGGGATGCTAACGTAATGACCAAGTTAGACGGACATTCTCTGGAGAGCATGAAACATCATTTCACTACATTTCCTGACACATTTTTGGAAAGTCTTTGCTGAAGATTACACCAGAGAAAACAGAAAATCACTTTAAGAATCAACCTCTGGGAGTCGTGAATGTTTGCAGCAGATGTAATGTCAATCTGGGTTTACAATATTGATAAAAAATATGGATTAAAGTCAAATTTGGCTTCATGTTGACGCTGTTTAACCCTCCTGTTGTCTTCATTTACGGACACCAAAAAATATTGTTTCCTTGTATGAAAAAAAATCCTAAAATTCAGCCAAAAAATTCCCAAAATTTCTGAAAATTTGCAAAACCTTCAGGGCAGGAAGAAAATTCCAATAATTCCCTTAAAATTTTCCCTTAAAATTTTTATTTAGAAAAAAACCTCCAAAATTTGGCAAGAAAATTCTTGTCAATACTTTCAAGAAATGAGTGAAAATCTTAAAAAAAAGGTCCTAAAAATATCTAAAGTTATTACATATATATCAGTAAAAATTCAGATATTTTCTTAAGAACATTCACATAAAAATCAACCAAAATCCAGTGAAATTCGCTGGATTTTGGTTGATTTTTTTTTGTGAATGTTCTTAAGAAACATTTTTTTTAACATTTCTTTTTTTCCACCAAAAAGTGTTCAGAAATTTCCCAAAAATGTTGAAAATGTGGACATCAGAATTTTCACTGTGAAAACATATATTTTTTCCACATTTTCAAACTTTAAAATGGGTCAATTTTGACCCGCAGGACGACATGAGGGTTAACTGGTAGGCGTTAAAAGTTTCCAGAATAATTAGTGGAAGGATTGCTGTGAAAAGTGATGTGAATTTTCATTATATTGAACTATTTCTACACTGGAAATTATCTTAAAGGGATTAAGTCAAATTAAATCACATTTACTAGTTTACTTGATGTAAATATGTGACTTTTTCTAATTTCTCGGTAATTTAACTTAAAATGTCACCTTAGAATTTAAGGACAGCAGTTCTTGTAACCTGAGGCATTGTGACTTAAAATAATTTGAATGAATGAAGAGCTGAGAGTTCACTCAACTCATTCAATGAAGTTTATGAGAATTAAAAAAGTAGCAAACAAGCTGGTTTCCCAGGATGCATTGCAAGAAAGTTAAAACCTCCAAGATTTCAGAGTGAGAAACTACAAAAAAGGAGGCTAATGTTCCTCAAAGCTTCAGTTCACCTCAGATATCTGAACAATTAATCAACGGATTGCTGTGAAAAGCGACGTGGATTTTCATTAGATTGAACTATTTCTACATTGGAAAATATCTTAAAAGAATTAAGTCAAATCGACTCATATTTACCAGTTTACTTAATGTAAATTGTGAGTTTTGCTAATTTCAAAATGTCAATTCTTTCTTGGCATCTTAGAATTTCAAGACAGGAGTTCTTGTAACTCGATGCATTTTGGCTCAGAACAATAATCTGAATAAAGAATGAACAGGTGAGAGTTCTCGCAACTCGTTAAATTAAGTTTATAGGAATTAAAAAACCCATCCATTAGATTGAAAGCATTAAAAAAATAGCAATTAAGCAGATTTCCCCGGATGCATTCTTAGAAACCCAGAAGAAACTCTTGTTTTTTCTAAGTTGAGAAAACAGACATGGTGGAAACTTTCTGTGTGTCTTTGTTAAACTGGTTGTTTCTTGTCATAATCATCCAAACAAATCTAATTATGACAAATGTTATCATGAATCCAGTCCCTGTAGATTCCTAATTTAGCGCTTGAGCAGCCTCACAGTTCGTCTTCGTTCTGACCCTGATCTAAACTGGCAGCTCAGAGTTCTCAGAGTTTAATGAAGAAGAAACTCTTAAAATAATACAAGAAAAGAAAATCTAACTAAAACTGTAAAACTCGAACTTGAGCCGTTTTAAAGTTTGAAAATGTGGAAAAAAAAATATATTTTCACAGTGAAACTTCTGATGTCCACATTTTCAACATTTTTGGGAAATCTTTGAACATTTTTTGGTGGAAAAAAAGAAATGTTAAAAATGTTTCTTAAGAACATTCACAAAAAAAATCAACCAAAATCCAGCAAATTTCACTGGATTTTGGTTGATTTTTATGTGAATGTTCTTAAAGAAAATATTAGAAGTTTTACTGATATATATGTAATCACTTCAGATATTTTTAGGATTTTTTGGAAGATTTTTACTCATTTTTTGAAAATATGTACAAGAATTTTCTTGCCGAATATTGGGTTAAAAAAGGCTTTTAAATGCTGAATTTGTACCTTTTATTCCTGAATTGTTTTTAAGCTTAAATTGTCTTTGTTTTGTAGCACTATGAGACTCAGATGAGGGAAAAGTTCATTACAAATATAATGTATTATCATTATTATAGATATCTGAACTGAAGGAGTGATGATAGCTGGAAACAAACTAACATGAGTTTTCTTTTTCGTAGCTGCTCGCCCTGAAATGGGGTTAATTTCCTCAGAAAAACAGAAGCAGGTGCACGCGTTGGCTCAGCTGCAACATCTGATTTTCCATCACCTGTCAGGTAGCTGAAGGTTCGCCGCTAAGTGGCCCTGAGAGGTGGATGTTTGTGGTTGTAATGAGCTCTGACTCACGGCGGTCATTGCCCTCTCAGCAGGACGAGTGCAGCTCTGTCATGAAGTATCCTGATAATCATATCGTCAGTGATCTAGTCCATGGCCAAGCATCTTTACAGGCCTGCTGATCCACTAATCGCTCACTTCCACTCCACTGTCACAAGGACTTACCGCAAATACCAAATGCTAATTAAAGCACAAAATAAAAACCTCTCGCTAATTCACATTTATGGCATCTTTTTCCCGCTGATTTCGTCATCTCCCGTCCGCCAGCCCTGAGAAGTGACATCCGCTACCTGGAGATGGAGGCTGGAAGGGGGGCACAGAGGGAGTCGGTGAAGCCTCGGCATCAGCAGGGAAACAGAGGGGGGGTCTGCGCTATAATCAGCTCCAAATTCCACAGCGCCGCGGGGCAGGAAACCGCTAAATACATGTACACACACCTGCACGTGTCAAGAGCATGTGAACGACTCCACACGCGTTACACAGATGTTACAGTTAACACAAAGCAGAATACTATTAAGTAAATGACTATTTCACCACGGTGCTTTGACAAATACGTTTAACTTTTTGCTGAGCTAAAGACACAACATGCTGATGAATGTTCTCAGTATATTAACCTGTCAGGATCTGTGACTCGGCTGACAAAAACCAGCTGCTAAAAATGAAAATTTCAGAGTACTAATCAAGAGAAATATTTTTTTCCTTCAGACTTAAATGATTTTAATAATCCCTGGAGGGAAATTAAGCTGTTAGAGCAGCATGGATATTCAATAAAGGGGTAAAAACTAAGACAACACAGAATATTAGGGTACTAAATGAGGGTAAAATAAAATAAAATAAAATAGAATAAAATAAATGAAGAAAGAAAAAAGAAAGAAAATATAATACAATAAAACATAACAAAATTAAATAAAGTCTATTAAAATAAAATGAAGTGAAATAAGAGAAAAATAGAGAAAAAAATCAACAGAATGCCCGATCATCACTGGCCTTTTAGCAGGAAAATTTAGTTGCAACATCTGCAGCTCAGGATTGTTTATACTCACGTGGGACACCGTAATGTAACTGCACAGAGGATTGTGGGTCAGAATGTACAGGAAAACCTGCTGGTTTGCAAACATCCTGGTATCTTTGTGATGCTAAGTTTGAGATACTGTGTACAGGGACATACTTGATCTTTTTTCTGGTGCACTATACAGTATAATGGAATGCACCCTTCGACTGAAATCCTTCCTCTGAACACTGATATTCTGTTTTCTCTGCAGCATCAGCAACTTTTCTTGGCTGTTTCCAAGGTTTTTCCTGTATACTCCTCGCTGAAGCTTGTTCTTATCTCCATCCCTTTGGCAAACCAAAAATTGCTGGTTAACATAAAATGCAACCAGTGTTCCAATGAAGGAAGTCATCACAGACACCAGGATCAAAACTTTGGTATACTATGAGTTACAGAGATAAAGATCCCCTGTAGCCCGGATAGTAAGAATACTTCATAGAGGGGTAAACGTTTATAGAGCTGCAAGCAAATTCAAAGTCCTCTGTCCACTGTTCTTGATGTTGTTGTATAATTATTTAATCCTAAAACAGACACTGACTGAGCTCTAAAGCCTCTGTTTACCTTAAGAGATCTGCAGTAAGCTTATCTAAATTCTGTTTTAATAATACACTTCCTCCCGAACACCACCAAGGCTGCAGCTGAAACAATCCTATCTTACATACAATGAGATTTAATGTGAGCATCATCTGTAATTTTGTTATTTTGCTACGGTCTCGTGATGCATGACGATAATTAAACTGAGTCTTGAATGAGAAACCTACATCAGAAGCAATTCGTACACAGCTGCAGCATTAATCAGATCGCAGCTTATATGAAACGGCCATATTGATAAGCCAATTAACTCGTGTTCACAGTGCTGGTCATTCTTTTTACAGCTTTCCTTCGTGGATTTTGCTGCAGCAACACAACCGGAACTTCAGGATCACAGTTTCAAACCTCTTCATATAGGTTTAGGATTATAGTTTTCTCTTTTTGTCTTTTATCTCTTTTTAAATGTGTGTCTCTGGAACTGTCCACGATTCAGACATCTGCTGCCAACGTCAACACTTTTATGTGAAGACGCTTATATTCAGGTTCAGAAACTCAGACCTCTTTTTCTGTTCAGCCTGACTGCAGTTTTTAGGTTCAGTTTAGTGAAGTCAGATAATGAAAAGATCATCTAGGGGAAGCTAGTGGTGCTAATTCTGCACAATGCAAACTCATTTACCTCATCATGCACTTTCATTTCTAAGTAAAATGCTACAAACATCTAAAATTAGAAAATCTACAATGTTATTTCACATGGGATATTATCTACCTAGAGTCTATATTACACTTATTCTGCATTGTGCATTTTGCTTTGTTTATTTTTACTTACTGCATATTTCTGCTTAATAAAACAAGAAAACCACTCGGACAGCGCAGTACTCTGCCAAGGCTGCTCAGTCGTATCATTTCCAACGGCTTAAATCTTGAAAAAACATCGGGAATTGATGGGACTCAGAAACACTCCCACAATTTAATCAATTGTTCCTTGGATCATTTCTGATGGATAAGTCCTGATAAGTCCTCAGCGGTGGATTTGTAGTAGGATCACAATCATGTGATCGTCAGCAGGCAGCTGACGTAGTGTTCACTTGTTGTCATGGTTACAGTGATGCTGTGCCGCCATCTGGCAATGATACAGAAATATTTAACAAATATGTGGATCCAGACTATAAGCCGCATCACTGCCAAAATCTAATCACTTGGTCCTTGTGTCATTTCTGACCTTCCCTGAAAATTTCATCCAAATCTGTTAGTCCATTGTTGAGTAATGTTGCACACAGACAGACAGACGGACAGACAAACAGATGCCGGTCATCACATAACTTCACCGCATTCCTCGGTGGAGTAACAATAAAATACCTTAATAAAATTTGCACAGCAGTTTTTGCACTGATGCATCTTGCACTTAGCAGTTATTGTCTACAGTGTATTAATACTGTATTCTTCGTTTTCTTTTTCATCCTTGTACAAATTATTATTATTAGATATTATATGTTTATTGCTGCTGTAACAATGTAAATTTCCCCAGCATGGGAGCAATAAAGGATTGTCTTATCTAATTTGCATTTTTAATAATCAAACTGTGTGCAATATTGCACCAATATCATCAATTCAATCACCTTTCTTTGCACTACCTCATTGTGTGTTTACATTTCCTAGATACCATTTATACATTTTCTTATACTACGTATTTTATTATTCATCTCATCTTTTATTCTATTTTAATTCGGGGATTGATGCAATAATTGCCTTGTACTGTTGTCTGCAGCTGTATGATGATAATAAAGATGTTGAATCTTTATAGTGGTGGTAACTTTACAAAGTTCCCTTCAGGGATAAATAAAATATTCCTATTCTGCTCTGAAAGTCCAGCTCTTCGATCTCTACACTCTAAACTCAGCAGACTTACTCCTGGATGTTGCTTTTTCATCTTTACAGACATGGTTTCAGTACTTTCATTAAACTCTTGAACAAGTAAACAAGTGTATTTCTCAACATGTCAGACTATTTCTTCAAACCTGACAGTGCTGTAAACACACACTAACGAATGCATCTCTTAACATTTAGTGATTACTTTTTTACAAGTGCAACTCCTGTCAACACATTTAACAATTCCTCATGCGCTGATGAGAAAATGTGTGAAAATATTTTTGCATTTCTCGCATTGTGTTGCGCCCTTTAGAGAGAAATCTGAACACTAGTTTGAATGTTCTTTTGCTGAGAATTATGTTAAATGCTCAGACTGTTTGCTATATAAGAATACCATAAACTGTATTGAGAATGAAGTTTTTAGTCTAAAATAAACTTATGTAATATAATATGTTAGCCACTCTCACTCATATCAGAGTTTTCTTAGAACAGCCACTATCATTTCATTTTTTTGTATTTTAATAATATGCTGGTTCTAATTATGCTTTTAAATCTTGCGTGTGATTTAGATTCTACTGATTCCTCATCTAGATTGTTCCACAAATTGACCCCTTTTACTGAAATGCAACGTTCCATTAATTTGGTCCGAAATCTTGGTTTTATGGAGATCTCTGTTCCTTTAACTTTCTCTTTCTCTGGACATTGACTGCTAAAGTTTCTTTATGAGCTTTATACATCATTTAAACATAATTTGCAGAATTCTATAACCCAGAGGTCCCCAACCACCGGATCATTTGGTACCGGGATGCACAGAGAATAAAAACGGTCTGTGTTTTTATATTTCTATGTTTTGAAAAATGACTAGACCGTCTTCCCAGTGCTTCCATCTGTGCATGTTTCCCACACTTGATGTTAAATCAAGTCGTCAATCTGCCAAAATTAATAAAAAAAACAAGCGTCTCTGGAGAGCTTCTTTTAAAAGGGGGAGATTTGATGTTGACAGAAGAAAAGTAAGTAAATATTTAGCAACAATAAGTCATTTTATTAGTTTAGGACTCTTTTTTCCTTAAAAACTTGCATAATTGCTTCGCCAAGGAACGTGGTGGAGTTATGTGACGATCGGCGTCTGTCTGTCTGTCTGTCTGTCTGTCTGTCTGTCTGTCTGTCTGTCTGTCTGTCTGTCTGTCTGTTCGAAACATTGCTAAAAAACAGACCAATGTATTTGGATGAAATTTTCAATTAAGGTCACAAATGACACAAGGACCAAGTGTTTAGAATTTGGCAGTGATGCGTTTTATCGTCTGGATCCATGGATTTGTTAAAGATTCCTGTATCACTGCGAGATAGCGACACGGCGTCACTGTAACCATGACAACAAGTAAATGCTACATTAGCTGCCTGTTGACGATCACGTGATTATGATCCTACTACAAATCCACCGCTGCGGACTTATCGGGACTTCTCAGTCCGAAATGATACAAGGAACAATTGATAAAATTGTGGGGGTGTTTTCGAGTCGCACCAATTCTCGCCGCCTGCTACATATTTAGGTCACACGATTCTCTATCCATACATAACGTACACATGCATAACACATGCCTGTGCTCAGCGCAAGGTCATTTTTTATTAAAGATTTCATCCATTGGAAATGATGCAACGACTGAGCAGCCTTGGCGGAGTGCTGTGTTGTCCGTTCCGTAGAAAGCTGTCTTGCTTGAATCCGGTCCTGTGGTGCAAAAAAGGCTGGAGAGCGCTGCTATAGCCTACTATGTGATGAAGTAAAGTCATACTCACTCCCACTCCTTGCGCCGTGCCTGCGGTGTGCTCTGTATCTTGTGAGCCTGGTGGGCTTTGACGATGTCCCTCTGCTCGATCAATCCGCCTCGCCGCCTCTTGATCACATTCGGACTCACCGCCAAATCCCCGTCGGCGCCCAGCATCCCCACGTCGAACGTCGAGGCCACGTCCAGCGAGAGGCCGAGGCGGTTGGGGTGCAGCGGAGGAGTGTGGCCGGACACGTGGGGGAGGTAGAGGGTGTCGAAGCTGGTGGACAGACTGTGGGGCTCCAGCAGGGACCCGGCCTCGGAGTACAGACTGGAGCCTCCGGCCAGTCCTGCACGGTGCTTCTGCCAGCTCTCCGAGTCGGACGGGGACGGGTGGAGGACTTGGCACCTTGGGGTGCTGCTGCCGCACATCGACCCCACGCTAAGACCCAGACCGCCCGCTGGACTCTCCGACCCTCCCGGAGCTCTGGGAAGCCCCAAAGCATTGTGGTCCCCTGTCAGAGACTGAGAGCTGACCGAACAGGAGCCCAGTTCCAGCATGATGAGAAGGCTGCCCGGGATCTCAGCATAGTGCTGCAGGGACGAGATGAAAGACAGGAAAAGAAACTGTGAGAGACTCGTACTATTGATGCACAATCCTCATTTCACATTGAAGGCCCGCAAAACGGGTCATTTTCCTGCATATGATATTCAGCATAATAACAGACGCTGCACAAATCTAAACAAATATGAATAAAATCCACATTTCTGACTGAATGCTGACCTAACTGGATAGAAGACACAAGCTGAGGTTTGGAATCCCATCCCATTATATTCCCAACCAGCAGTTTAACCAATAGAAATGCCACTGTTCACTTCCACCTGGACCACAAACACTTCTACAACTTCTACATTTGTATTCTTTATATATATTCAGAATTTTCTTTTTTTGTGCACTATTAGCATTTCAATTTCTCTGTATGTTCGGTATATGTAGAAAAATTGACAATAAGTTTCCTTTTGATTTTGACTTTTGATTTATTTTTTGAATGTGGTGTTCAAAGAGAAATCCTGCTTTATTATTGGATCATTTTAGACTCAAAATTAAAATATTATGTTACAAATACACTGTAAAATAAAAAACGTGTATTTGAAGCTGTAGTGGAGGTAAATTATAGTTTCAAATTCAGATAAATCTAATTTATGTTACTGCTTTGGAAAGGGAAGTTTACTTTTGCCGATTCTTTCAACTTGAAATTACACTTTGTACTGTTCTAAATAGTGCACCATGCTTCACATCATGATGCTGCCACCACCATGCTTCATCTCATGATGCTACCACCACCATGCTTCACATCATGATGCTGCCACCACCATGCTTCACATCATGATGCTTCCACCACCATGCTTCATCTCATGATGCTACCACCACCATGCTTCACATCATGATGCTGCCACCGCCATGCTTCACATCATGATGCTGCCACCGCCATGCTACACATCATGATGCTGCCACCGCCATGCTTCACATCATGATGCTGCCACCACCATGCTTCATCTCATGATGCTACCACCACCATGCTTCACATCATGATGCTGCCACCACCATGCTTCACATCATGATGCTTCCACCACCATGCTTCATCTCATGATGCTACCACCACCATGCTTCACATCATGATGCTGCCACCGCCATGCTTCACATCATGATGCTGCCACCGCCATGCTACACATCATGATGCTGCCACCGCCATGCTTCACATCATGATGCTGCCACCACCATGCTTCACATCATGATGCTGCCACCACCGTGCTTCACATCATGATGCTGCCACCACCATGCTTCACATCATGATGCTGCCACCACCATGCTTCACATCATGATGCTTCCACCACCATGCTTCATCTCATGATGCTACCACCACCATGCTTCACATCATGATGCTGCCACCGCCATGCTACACATCATGATGCTGCCACCGCCATGCTTCACATCATGATGCTGCCACCACCATGCTTCACATCATGATGCTGCCACCACCATGCTTCTATTCTGAGTATTCTGCACTAAATCCGTCACTTTATCTCATGGTCATCTTTACATTTCACTCAGTTCTGCTTTTCTTAGTTCTTAGTTGTTGCTCGGCTCTAATTTTGCTTCCTTTGTTCTTTTTTTTTGCCCTTTAATAGCTTATTTTCTAAATCTTTATTTAATGTCTACTGTCGCACGAAGAGAGAGTAACAAAATTTCGATTCTTGGTATGTCATGTACATAATGAAGAATTGACAATAAAGCTGACTTTGACTTTAATGATGCTTCCACCACCATGCTTCACATCATGATGCTTCCACCACCATGCTTCACATCATGATGCTTCCACCACCATGCTTCACAGTGGGGATGGTGTGTTTGTGATGATGTGTAGTGTTTATTGGTCAGCACAAATCATCTGAACAAAGAAAACAAAGTGGTCTCTGTAACTTCTAACAACTTCCAAACACACCGATATGAAAAGAGTTCTATTTGTTGTTACATTAACAGACATATAAAGAGGCAGCAGCTCAGCATTCCACCCACAGAACAGACTATATCACTTCCAGATGCAGACACTTAAACAGCCTCTGCTTGTGAGTTACACTACAGCAGCTTCAGTCAAACGCCTGAACACATCCAGCTTCTGTGCAACTACGAAGTTGTTCTGAGGCAATTTGCCAACGGCCCAATAACTCTCACCGTCCTCGGTCGATTTAAAACATCACCAATCCTCCGAGCATCAGAACCAATTAGATATGCCATAATGTCAGCCTCAAAATAAATAATCGTATAATCCTGCCAGAGCTGTGCTTAATGGCGCAATCAGGAGGGAAAACTGAGACAGAGGGTTATTTTATCAACCCATCTTCTGCTTTATCAGGCAGGAACACTGAGGATCCATCTCGTTTCTGGGGACGTGCAAACCCAGAGATGAACATATATATCATTTCCAAACATGCTGCTGCTGCTGCTGCTGCTGGAGCCCATTTTCGTTAGCAGAATGATAGATTTCTGGTTTTACGGCCCCTCTGAGAGGAAGGGGTCTAAATAACTTGGGCAGGGAAGTTATTGAACAGAAAAACAAGGATGCTGTATTGCATAAAGCTGATAAGAACGCAGCCGAGCTACTCAACTGTCTTTACTGGAGTCATTTATTTGTCTGTTGTCAAAAAGTGAATGACCCTCGAGTTCATGATGATGGTATCACTTCTACAAGAAACCTGCATCTTCTTAAATATCTCTACATATCAAAAGTTCTTCCTAAACTGAATCAAAGCTTGATTTGCTAAAATCTCTGAGGAGGATGAAGAAATAACGGAAGCCCTGAGGGTGAGAAGCAGCACAACAAGAGCTGATTTGATAAAACGTCCTTGTTTTGCCTTTGCTTTATAAAATCTGCAACAATCTGATTTATTAGTCACGAGGCAGGAAAGTGACAAAATATTATAATAAAACTATGCAGCAAAAATACTGCAAATTAATCATCAGACGTTAATCTTTTCCTGAGGCGATGATGACTGGCTCTGCTCATTACAGCAAACAGAAGTGGGCCAGCTGGTAACGTTATAGAGCTGTGCTGTTATTGTTCTGTTTGTGCGTCTTTTAACTCATTCTTTAGATTTTACAGCCACTTTATCACTGACTACTTGTATTTTAAGCAAAAACCGAGCACATAGCTTCACTATAAAAATAAATAATGTACTTTTTTATGTACATTTTCTTCCTGTTTTGCTCAATTACAGATAACAAAAAAACAGACAAGAAGTATTGCTTTACATGTTAGCCATAAAATAAACAAACAAAAAAACAGGCCAACACTTTAAATCTGTAATTTGCTCTTGTATAATCATAAAGTTGCACTATTTTTACTTTTTTTTTGTGTGTCATGATGCTGCCACCACCATGCTTCAGGTCATGATGCTGCCACCACCATGCTTCACATCATGATGCTGCCACCACCATGCTTCACATCATGATGCTACCACCATCATGCTTCACATCATGATGCTGCCACCTCCGTGCTTCACATCATGATGCTGCCACCACCATGCTTCACATCATGATGCTGCCACCACCATGCTTCATATCATGATGCTGCCACCACCATGCTTCACATCATGATGCTGCCACCACCATGCTTCACATCATGATGCTGCCACCACCATGCTTCACATCATGATGCTGCCACCACCATGCTTCACATCATGATGCCTCCACCATGCTTCATATTATGATGCTGCCACCACCATGCTTCATATCATGATGCCTCCACCATGCTTCATATCATGATGCTGCCACCACCATGCTACACATCATGATGCCTCCACCATGCTTCATATTATGATGCTGCCACCACCATGCTACACATCATGATGCCTCCACCATGCTTCATATCATGATGCTGCCACCACCATGCTTCACATCATGATGCTGCCACCACCATGCTTCACATCATGATGCCTCCACCATGCTTCACATCATGATGCTGCCACCACCATGCTTCATATCATGATGCTGCCACCACCATGCTTCAAACCATGATGCTGCCACCACCATGCTTCACATCATGATGCTGCCACCACCATGCTTCACATCATGATGCTGCCACCACCATGCTTCACATCATGATGCTGCCACCACCATGCTTGGCAGTGTGGATGGTGTATTCGTGATGATGTTCAGTGTTTTGTGTCTGCCAAAGATGCAGTCTAATGGCCAAAAAGCTCCATCCTGGTCTCCTCAGACCAAAGAAGCTTCTTCCAGTTGACTTCAGAGTCTCCACATGATTTCCGGTGAACTCTAGTCCAGATCTAGTGAAGAGACAACTCCTTCAAATGAGTCTTAGGTGACTTGTTAGTCTCCCTCACTAGTCTCAGTTTCAGAGGACATCCTGCTCTAGACAGATTTACTCATGTTCCATGTTCCTCCCATTTATTAATGATGAATTTAACTGCCATCCAAAGAATATTCAGTGACTTGGAAATATTCTTTTATGATCTCCTGACTTCAGATTTTCAACAACCTTTTCTCAGAGTTTCTTGGCATGTTCTTTAGTCTTCATGGTGTAGTTCTATCCAGGAGTACTGATCCACCAGAGACTGGACCTTCCAGATACAGGAGTCTTTATACTACAATCACTGAGACACATTTGCTACACGTAGATGATCTCCATTTTGTTAATTGTATGACTTCTAGCACCAATTGGCTGCACTTGTGTTGACTTACGTGAGTCGCTTTAAAGGGGGAGAATACTTACTTTGTATATTTTTAGTTAAGGACCTTACTTTGAGGAATTCTTTGACATGAAAGATCATTTTTCATCGCTGAAAAGCAAAACCCTCCAAGGGGGTTGAACACTCTGCCTTTGCCAACAATTTTAGGAGCTAATTCATGCATAATAGATGTAGTAATTAGAGAAACAAACAATGATACAGGAGGTGGTTACAGCTATAATAAGTTACATGTTCAGAGAAGTGCCTTTTGCCAGAATATCTTTAAGCCGAAATGCTCCAAGAAGATCAAAGCTGGCTGCTTTACCTGTGATAACTCTATTAAAGTACATAAAACATGGAGAAATGGTGGAAAACTAAACAGCTGAAGAAGCTCCAACTGTTGCATCCTCTGCATGAAAAACAGCTCAAATCAAATTACTGTACTTACTGACTGGAATGACCCACCTGTTAAAAAAATCAATGAAATCTAAATCAATTCTTACATTTTTACTGTTTTTTCTTCTAAAGCAAACAACCAGTGGTGTTTCTGTAGTTTCTGACCGTTGCCATGACATGTGACACCGTAAATTTTGCCGCTCTCTCGGGGGGTTAATGCTGTATAACGACAAAGCTGCAGCTCTGGAGCCCAGAGAGCGACGAGACCACAGGCAAAGAGCGTTAATCGTAGCTGCTTAATGAATATGAGCCGAGCCTCTAGCAGGGGCATAAAACACCTGGTGCTGCTCAGTCCTCCTGCTGTCCTTCTATTCTCCAGCTTTAGAGCCTCAAAAATGAAGCTCAGCGCGAGTCTCAAACAGAGAAATATACAGATGTGAATTTATAGCGTTTTCATTCGCGCAATTGTCCTCTGTTTGCTTCCTGGCAGGAAAAACTGTGTCTGAGAAATGGCACGAGAACTTTCATTGATCTCATACTCACTGAGTGCATTTTGCAAATTATGTTTTGAAACCGGCTGAACAGGAATGCCGACACAATTAGAGGATATACGGTTTGCATGCAGACAGTTGGAACTAAAACTCCAAGAAAAATCCGTGCTGCATAAATAGGCAACATAAGTGGACTCATAAAGGAGCTGTGGTGCAAACATTAAAAAACAAAACCAGATGTGAAAGGTAGATTTTATGAGAAATGTGGTTAGTAAAAGACTGAAGGATAAAGAGGCATTTTCTAAAAGATACGAGCTCTTAAAATGCAAACAGACATTGGTGCTGGCAAGAAACGTATGACAATAAACATCAACTTTCTATTACCAAAGCACAAGACTGCACTTGGAGTCTCATCTGTTCTTATGAGCCAGCTGTTAGTGCACTTGTTTAGTCAATCTACTGTGCATTTATCTGAAGGCCATTCAGACTGTGTTCATCTGTCCTATAATCGTTTTTTACTGTATTTTCAAAAACAATTTACTCATATTTTAGACTTTCTCTGTTTTGCTAAATTACAAATAATAACTTGTACAACTAAAGAAAAAATAATTATTATTAAGTCTACAAAAAACAGGACAAAACTGTAAGCAAATCAGCCAAAAATAGCAATATTTTACAGATATTTGCCATTATTTGAACAAAAAATGTGTATATGAAGGACTGAAACATAGTAAAATAAATACATTTAAAAGTTTTTTAAAAACCCTTTAATTTCACAGATTTCAATATTTTACAGAAAACAGTATTAATTTATATGTTGACCCTACAAAAAACAGGATAAACCTGTAAGAAAATCTGCAAAAAAAAAAAAATGGTAAAAAAGACAATCAAGTAAAATCACAGAAAAAATATATTCATTTACGTTAACTGAAAAAAGGAAAAAATGGTAACAAATGTAGACATCAAAATGTTTTACTGTAATTAAATCAGCCAAAAAGCATAATTTCACTGATATTTGCCACTATTTGAAGAAAATATTATGCACATTAAGCACTAAAAAATGAGAATTAATATATATATATATATATATATATATATTTTTTTTTTTTTTTTACACATTTTCTGTGCTTTGTTAAAGTACAGATAACAAATAATAAAACCACAGAAAACGACACTAATTTACATGTTAGCCCTGCAAAAAAACAGGACAAAACTGTAAGAAAATCAGCAAAAACCAGCATTATTTTACAGATATTTGCCACGATTTGAACAAAACTATGTACACTAAGGAGTCAGATGTTAATGGCCGTCTACTGTATGCTAGTGAGGTGGATGCAGTGTTTGAATATTTGATTTTACACTTTTTTCAGATTCTTCATTAGTCTGAATTTAAGGAAAACATACAACATCTGGTAAAATATGCTTATTTTGTTATCTTAGCAAGAGTTATATGAAAACACCAACACCAAGTCGGCCTTCTGGCACCCCTAAAGTTGACCTAATTAACATTTTATATGATATTTGTGTTTAAGGAGTCCTCATAGGGAGGATTTTGTGACCTTTGGACACAGTTTCAACATGTTTTATTGTCTTTATGCATACAAACTAACAGGCTGCTTTATTGGAGAATAATAAGAGGATTATTGGCATAACTTTCATCAAGAAGATTAGTACTTGTCTCTCATTGTCATCTTTCAAATCACTTCTTAACCCTCCTGTTGTCTTCATTTATGGGCACCGAAAAATATTGTTTCCTTGTCTGAAAAAAATCCAAAAATCAGCAAAAAAATTCCCCAAATTTCTGAAAATTTGCAAAACCTTCAGGAAAAAAATACCAATAATTCCTTAAAAGTTTCCCTTCAAAGTTCTGTTTTTTAAAAATCCCCCAAATGTGGCAAGAAAATTCTTGTAAATATTTTCAAAAACTGAGTAAAAATCTCCCAAAAATCCTAAAATTATCTAAAGTGATTCCATATATATCAGTAAAACTTCTAATATTGTCTTTAAGAACATTCACAAAAAATCAACCAAAATCCAGCAAATTTCCTTGGATTTTGGTTGATTTTTTTGTTAATGTTCTTAAGAAATATTTCAACATTTCTTTTTTTTCCACCAAAAAATGTTCAAAGATTTCCCAAAAATGTTGAAAATGTGGACATCAGAAGTTTCACTGTGAAAATATTTTTTTTTTCTACATTTTCAAACTTTAAAACGGGTCAATTTTGGCCCGCAGTACCACACGAGGGTTAAAAGTCACTTTTATCGTTTGGCCTTTTCTTAACTGCTGTGATTTTACTGCGTTCTTATGGGCTCTTATGGTTTTTGATTTTTATTATTTTATTTACTTTGTGAGTTTTGAAAGGTGCTGTACAAATAAAGATACTGTTATTAAAACTTACACAAAAAGTTTGGATGCAGAGCCCGAATGGAATGATGAGGACGGAGAGGATGCTGTTCCTATCATTAGACAAAAAAAGTGTCCTAATGTGCCCATTATCGGAAGCATTATAACAGATGCTGTACATACCAGCGACCCAACAACAGACCAAAGCTGTAAAAAACACCCACAGACTCGGCTGCTTCCCTCCACTCACTCCACTGTGGTTCCTTCCTCACAATTACCAAAACCACACAACCCAAGAAAGTTGACTGCGGTTTATTATCGCTCTCCTAATTAGCTTTTAGGAGGCTGCTTGTTGATTATTCACTGCCATTATCCGGAGCTACTCATAAACCGTCTAATGTGTTGCTCGCAGCCGTGTGGTCACTTCCCAGTCACTTAGAGGAAAAAGGAGACAAAAGAAGGAGCTGGAACTGAATCGCTCCGCTGCAGGGGCCAAATAGCTTTCATGCTCTCCGCTGGACGACTGTGCTGTGAGGTTAATAATGAGGAGTGAAGGGAATGTTCTCACACCTGCTGCCTCCGACAGCCCACACGCCGTCCTGATTAGGCTGCACATCGGATCTCACCGCATCCTCAACCTGCCCGTCGACCCGCCGAGTGGCCGAGCGTCTGTCAGGGAGTGTTATGTCACCCAGGCCACGTGTTTGAGGGAAAAATCAGGTGTAGAATTTCAGCTGGCTGAAAATAACCACCTTGTTTGGAGACAGGGGCAGGAGATTCAATCACAATGGTAAAGCTGGTTGTTGAAGAAACAACTCATCCCTGTGTGTCAAAGTTACATGTTTAGAAGCTTTTTCCCATTAAAATAGCTGAGATCAGGGGTGTCAAACTCATTTGACTTCAGGCCAATTTGGTCTCAAGTGAGCCGGACCAGTTAAATCACAGCATAAAAACCTAGAAATAACCACAAGACATATTCTTACATTTTTACATACTGTAGTGCAATTTTTTGGAGTATTTTATTTGCTTTACATCAATATAGCCCTTATATCCCAGGTTTTAATAATATATACTGACTTATGTCTTAACTGCTACAACAAATTGCTTAAAAGTGCAATAAACCTAAAAAAATGAAAATCATTTTTGTTTTTTTTCCACATATTTCAAAATACAGAAATAGCATAGCTGTATCCCTCAAATTTGTAAATTTAAAAAAGTTGCACAATATCCCGTGGTCTTGTTTATAAAGGTTTTTGTTTTGTTCGCTTCATTGTGTATTTTTACAAACCAATCACTGCAAGCAAAAAGCGCTCTGAGACCTGGTGAAAGTGTGAAATGTCAGTGGAACTCCTCAGGTTTTATATGCAAGAAGAATGATTGATCTATCTGATCTGGTTTCAAATTTACCACCAAAATGAATATGCAGTCGTAGTGCCAGTGCTATGCTGGACTCTATAGGGTTAAACAGTAGAGCCTTGTTCAGCTGGGAAAACCTGGACATTTTTTTTACATCAGGTATCTGGGACTCAGCAACACTATTTTATTTTCTGATCAAAACAATTTGTAAAGATCAAGAAATTATTTTTAAACTTACAGTTTTAAAAATTTACAATTTGCAGTTAATGTCTTCTCTAATTTTGACTCTTTGTGAAGTCATCCGTATGTTTGACACCCCTGGCTTAGATGAACCTCACACGTTTTCTTTCTCTAGACTACACAGCTCACCCACAGACTAGACGGTATAAAAATGAAGTAGTGACCGACTCTGAAAGGTGAAGTCACTGCAGAAGTGCCCTAAAGTGTCATATCACTCAATGTTGCTAGGTGCTAAATCCAAAAAGCTGTCAACGTGCACTCCTTTCTGTTAATCTGACGGCAGCTGAACGTGTCAGATTCATGCCTGAGTGAACAACATGTTCTGTAAAAGTCGCAGCTGCAGTCTTTCTAGTAACATTACACACATCTGAACTTCATGCAGTCACATTAACGGACAGGGATGCATAAGGAATGGCACTTCAAGTCATGTGAAGTGATTAATGGAGGCTTTTCTCACATTTTAGCACCAATATTCATCCAAGAACATCACAGAGAGAGTCTTTCCTCTGAGGTTATTAACCCTCATGTCATCCTGCGGGTCAAAACTGACCCGTTTTAAAGTTTGAAAATGGGAAAAAAAATATTTTCATAGTGAAACTTCTGATGTAAACATTTTCAACATTTTTGAGAAATTTTTGAACATTTTTTGGTGGAAAAAAAGAAATGTTCAAAATGTTTCTTAAGAACATTAACAAAAAAAATCGGTTGATTTTCATATGAATGTTCTTAAAGAAAATATTACAAGTTTTACTGATATATATGTAATCACTTTAGATATTTTTAGGATTTTTTGGAAGATTTTTACTCATTTTTTGAAAACATTCACAACAATTTTCTTGCCAAATTTGGGTGATTTTTTTAAAATAAAACTTTTAAGGGAAACTTTTAAGGAATTATTGGAATTTTCTTCCTGAAGATTTTGCAAATTTTCAGAAATTTGCAGAATTTTTTTTGCTGAATTTTTGGATTTTTTCAGACAAGGAAACAATATTTTTTGGTGCTTGTAATTGAGAACAACAGGAGGGTTAAACACCTGTAGCCTCCGACAGCAGCATTGTATTAGAGGTAAGTACTAAGTATTGTATCGTACTTATATCTTATTGTTTTTCTACTCTTTAGGCACTGCATTTCTTATGTTCTGTCATTTGTTTTTTTTTTCTAAGTGATATTTGGCACAAGAATTCCTATCTTATCTAATCCTATCCTTTCTTGATGATATATCCTCCAGCATATAGGAAACACAATATTGATATTGGCATATTACCAAGGTAAAAGAAAAGAAATTACCTAAACAGGGTATTTAAAATGATCTAAATGTGCTCCTTCATCATACTAACGCATCTAATGAACACTGCAGTAGGACAGCAAAATAAAACTCTGAAGTTTCCATTAACTGAAAGAACATTCTCTCTGTTTTCTCCAGTATTTGAATATGAATTTGAATTATCCATCACTTTGGGAACAGAACAATGTTCTGCACACAAATGACTCAGTTGTGTCAGAGCTTCAGCACTCCTTCAATCACTTTCAGCCACTGCTTGCCGTTTGTCATTCTACAGCTTTGTATTGCTTTGTACAAACAGAGGAGCAAACAGCAGATAAACTGATCACACAGTTTAACCAGGAAAAAACCTGCCAACACTGCAGCAGCCTTCAGGCACCCACAGCAAACACTTGGTATCCTCTCATCTACTCCCAGCAGTAACTCTCTCTGAAATACAGTCGCTGCTGTGTATTATACAGAGTGCATTAGGCAGCGCCAGCATTTACATATGAAATTTACAACTTCCAATAACACACCGCTGTGGATTCAGCGAGCGCACAGAAGCAGCAAATTATGCAAATGTAAAAAAAAATGTGTCCGATGCGAAACTTATCTTTTAAAAGAATCCTGGACATATGAAGCTAATGGACGCTAAGTTTTCCAGTTGAGGGAATAATAACTGAAAGATAACAATCAGCAAAACTTTCCCACTGCAGCCTCCTCCTGCTTCTGTATTGCAAAATCATCTCCTCAGTATCTGGACAATGCCAAATGTACACTGCCTGGCCAAAAAAAAAGTCGCCACTTGGATTGAACTAAGCAAAAGAGCCTTCCATTGGATAATTAACTGATTAACTTAACTTATTTAACCCTAGCTGATGCAGCGAGGAGCTTCTGACTTCTTAAAGAACCATGTTGGAAGACATATCCTGTGTTATGGATGTTAATGTGTCTCAGAAGGGTCACATTATTGGCCTGCATCAAGCAAAGAAAACAACTAAGGAGATTTCTGAAACTACTAAAATCAGATTAAGAACCGTCCAACGCATTATTAAAATCTGAAGGATAGTGGAGAACCATCATCTTCCAGGATCAAATGTGGTCAGAACAAACTCTTAGATGATCATAGAAAATCAACAGTAGAACTTCTGTTGGCATTTTAAGATTGAACAAATGATAAAATTAGACAAATAAGATGTGTGAATCAAATTTAAGAGCTAACAACGATAAGATTGAGAGACCTAACGTTCCAACTGAAGTTATGAGTGCATTAAATAATCCTGTGGAAAGCGGCAACCCAACGGAAGCCCATATAAGGCATAAGACAGGAAGTGCATGCCCTCTCTACGTCTGCACTCGTGAGTTGAAACCTAGGTCACGCTGAGCTAAGTAGAAATAAGGCCAACCTAGCAGAAATAAAAAAGAGGAGGTGGTCTAACTTTTGATACGATTACTTCATATGCATCCTGATTGGGTCCTAAGATGATGGTTGTGGCTTTCCAGAACAGAAGAGGAGTGTTTAGAAGGAACCTGCATTGGTATAAAAGATGACATAATGTTTGTGTAGTCAGTTAAAATCTCGAGATTTTGCTCATGTTGTTCTTACAGCCTCTGTACTGAATAAACATTATTTGTATCACACTCTGAAGACCGCTTGAAGACTCTTTCTTGAAACCTTCTTGAAGACGCTGCGTTTTGATCCAGAGATGATTTTTACTATATGTTTGACAAAGCTGCCTGATCATCACTGGCCCTTAGCAGGTGGACTGAGTCACAACAAACTCACGGCTATGTTTAATAGTGAAAGTAAGAACATTTCCACACGCACAATGTGAAGGGAACTCAAAGGATTGGGACTAAACAGCTGTAGCTCTAGGAAAACCACTGATCAGTGAAGCTAATCAGAAAAAAAGGCTTCAGTTTGCTGGTAGCATAAAGATTGGACTCAATGGAAGAAGGTCATGTGGTCTGATGAGTCCAGATCTACCCTGTTCCAGAGTGATGGGGGCATCAGGGTAAGAAGAGAGGCAGATGAAGTGATGCCCTCATCATGGCTAGTGGGGGTTAGAGTTATGATCTGGGGTTGGTCAGGTTCAGCAATGTTATGTTCCCAAAGAATGAGGTCAGCTGACTCCCTGAAGATACTGAATGACCAGGTCTTTCCATCAGTGGAGGTTTTCTTCATGTTCCAAGATGACGATGCCAAGATTCATGGGGCTCACATTGAGAATGAGTGGATCAGGGAGCATGAGATGGATTGTCCTCCACAGAGTCCAGACCTCAGCCCCATTGAGGATCTTTAGGATGTTCTGGAGAAGACTTTGTGCAGCGCTGCGTCTCTCCCATCATCAATATAAGATCTTGGTGAAAAATTAAAGCACCTCTGGACAGAAATAAATGCTGTGACATTGCAGAAGCTCATCCAAACGCCACAGCAAATGAGCGTCACTCTCAAAGCTAAAAGTAGTCCAACAAAATATTAGGGTGCGACTTTTTTATTGAACGGGCAGCGTGTTTAACCCTCCTGTTGTCCTCATTTACGGGCACCAAAAAATATTGTTTCCTTGTCTGAAAAAAAATCCAAAAATTCAGCAAAAAAATTCCCCAAATTCCTGAAAATTTGCAAAACCTTCAAGAAGAAAATACCAATAATTCCTTAAAAGTTTCCCTTCAAAGTTCTGTTTTTTAAAAAAAATTCCCCAAATTTGGCAAGAAAATTCTTGTAAATATTTTCAAAAAATTGGTAAAAATCTTCAAAAAAAATCCTAAAAATATCTAAAGTGATTACATATATATCAGTAAAACTTCTAATATTTTCTTTAAGAACATTCCCATAAAAATCAACCAAAATCCAGCGAATTTCGCTGGATTTTGGTTGATTTTTATGGGAATGTTCTTAAGAAACATTTTTAACATTTGTTTTTTCTACCAAAAAATGCTGAAAATGTGGACATCAGAAGTTTCAATGTGGAAATATATGTTTTTCTCCCCCACTTTCAAACTTTATCCGCGTAAATTTTGACCCGCAGGACGACATGAGGGTTAATGACAGAGAGAAACATGTTTTGTAGACTTATTAATGCAAACACTGCAGTGAATTCACTCCTGTTTATTTCTTCTCTGTTTTGCTTTCATTTTAACTTTGCAGCACAGATGTCACATACACACATTTCCACATGCTCTTTTCATGCATTTTTAATACACGCCATTTTGTTTCCTGACATTTCCAAGCTTTTCATTCACATATCTCTATGTAATACTCGCCCTACATGCCATTTAATCATATTTTTATTTCACTATTCTCCGCCGTGTTCTATGATTATTTATTATTACGCAACAGTAACGAGCCCGACCCCTGCAGGGTTCATTAAACTTTCATATCATTATTATGTAAGGTTGTGCCATAAACACTGAATGACCTGAGTTTGAATGGATCAAATTGTTGGAAGCTGCCTGACGCTGAACACACAGCAAAACTCTATTTAGTTTTAGTGTTATTTCCTTGATTTTTCATTTAAAGTGGGCATGCCTGACTGAATTCCTGATTAAACCCAATTAAAAACATTACAATTTGTGATATTATGAACTTGGTAGGTTTAGCAGAAAAGCAAAACGTTCTGTTTTATTTCATTTTCTTCAATAATTTGCAGTTTGTCTGTCACTGCAGCCTGGTATTCCCTGACATGTCGCCTTTAAATGAAGAAAAGATGCCCCTCGGAGGGATCCCATCGCGGCGATGACCTTCCAGGAAAGACCATTATGTAACTGTGACATCAGATCAGTAATGATCAACATAATAGGAAGCACACACAGTTAAGGTCTAATCACTGGGAGGTGAAGTGGCCTCGTGGGGGAAGGCTGGAAGGGGATGCATTTTATCCCATTAGGATGCTTTTTTACACTTTTATACATGATAATAAATCAAATTATACAGCAAAATTATTTCAAATGAGTCAAATTCAACCCACACAGCAGGCGAAAATACAAAAAGCATGAATCATTACAGAAGTTTGTTTTTTTTCACAACTATGAGTCAAAAATTTTCAAGTAAAAGAGTGTGTGGAACATAATGTCCTCCATGAGAATGTATTATAATGTGTCAGTGATGTTTAAATGTGAAGAGAACAGGCAGGACATTTGACTTTAACCCTCGTGTCGTCCTGGGGGTCAAAACTGACCCGTTTTAACGTTTGAAAATGTGGGAAAAATATATGTATTTTCACAGTGAAACTTCTAATGTCCACATTTTCAACATTTTTGGGAAATCTTCGAACACTTTTTGGTGGAAAAAAAAGAAATGTTAAAAATATTTCTTTCAGAACATTCACAAAAAAAATCAACCAAAATCCAGCGAAATTCGCTGGATTTTGGTTGATTTTTATGTGAATGTTCTTAAAGAAAATATCAGAAGTTTTACTGATATATATGGAATCACTTTAGATATTTCTAGTATTTTTTTTGGAAGATTTTTACTCCTTTTTTGAAAATATTTACAAGATTTTTCTTGCCAAATTTGGGGGATTTTTTAAAATTAAACTTTTAATCGAAACTTTTAAGGAATTATTGGATTTTTCTTCCTGGAGGTTTTGCAAATTTTCTGAAATTTGGGGAATTTTTTTGCTGAATTTTTGGATTTTTTCAGACAAGAAAACTATTTTTTGGTGCCTGTAAAATGAGGACAATAGGAGGGTTAAGCTTGTTTAGTTGGTTGCTTGCCTCAGCATTACTCTGTATGTGTTAGTTTAACTGTCCAAAAGACAGTTTTTATTGAGATTTCTACGACAAGTTTGTCATAATTTTAACAATGTTTAAATTCCTACTCATTAAAATGGCTTAAAAGTGCAACAAATAATATGTTAAAAGGCTAACTTTGAAAATTTTGCTTAAATATACCACCAAAAAATTAATCTTTGGTAAAAAAAAAAAAAAAACATTGTAATGCTCGTCATGAGAATGTTTCATTTAAATGAAAAATATAACAGGTCACATGACAAGTCTGCAGAGAAAAGAGTGAACACTGCTGTAGATAAAACAGGAACAAACAGTTCCAAAATAACCATATTCTACATCCTCCTTTGTGATTTTTTACCTTTATTTGTTGCATATTTGTGTTTAATATTTGCCAAAGCGCCTTTATATGGATAGTTTGATGCATATCCTGTTGTGAGCTAACAAATTTGGATCAACTAAGACTGGCTTGAGAGACTTATGGCTTTAGTCTATTTACAGATTCTTTAAAAAAAACAACTGAACACTGTATATTTGAAACCTTTTTTTGTACTTTTCTCTGTGTCTGTTGACCAGAGGAGGAAATAAATGTTCAAAAGACGTCCGTATCATCCTTCATTTCATCAAACTGATGTAGTTTAAGCTGGAAGCTGCTAGATTTGCCTCATGCGTTTAGTATTTCATTAGATTACACCTTTACTTAAATCCCGAGGAATCGTTCAACAACCAGCAGAAGACAGTTAAAAGCAACTACATTCAGAAACAGGCCAACAGATAGAGTTTCAGTCTAAATGCTTGCTGCAAAATGTTCCAGGTGTGCAGTAGAAAAACTAAAAGCAGTTTTCCCAAGTTCGAGAACTTGAAGCCAATCGAAACGAGTTGAGAAATGGACTTGGGAGCAGATGAATCAGGAAGCTGTGCATGGCTGCATCTTGACATTCAGTGACTATAAATAAACAGAAGCCAATATCTGTCCGTCCAAAGCTGCCCAGCCAACTTTTTCATACAGCGAGCAGTGATGAGTGGAATCAGTGAATAAACTGAGCTCAGGACTTTCAGAGAATAATGAGCAGATAAATTAATCTGTGGCCAGTTGTTCGTGCTGCAGGACTCCAGGTTTGCATGTCGGAGGAAAGCTTCAAGCAGCTTTACAAAACTGAGCAATAACGAGCTGAGTTTGACCCACATATAAACTGTACATGTTGGAAACACACATTCAGACACCATATCAGTTTGTTCTACAAATACAGGAATCTGTGCAACATCTCTATTAATAAAATCTAGATTTTCTCATGGATGAAACTGTGCTATTTCAATAAAAACTGTGTAAAACCATCATTTTTTATATCAGTATTTTCTTAATGAATAATGTGTGCAACATCAACAGAATCTATGCAAAATTCATATTTTTATGTCAATATTTTCTGATGCAATATATATACATAATTGTATTTTTAAAATCTGTATGTTCTCATTAAAGAATGTGTGCAATTCAATCAAATTTATGCTAAATTAATATTTCAATGTCAGTATATTCTGATGTAAGAATCTGTGCAATATATACAGAATTGGTGCACAATTAGTACTTTTAATATCAGTGTGTTTGTACAAAAGAATGTGTGCAATTTCAATATAATCTATGCAAAATTACTATTTTAATATCAGCATTTTATCATGGAGGAGATTTTTCTACTGGTAAAAAGAACCCTGCATTGAATCTGTTCAAGATCTGAGTTTCTAACAATGGAAAAATCTGAACAATATCAACAGCAGTTGTGTATATTTCCGGTTAATTTCTATTTTGTACTTACACGACCAGTTTGGACACACCTTCCCATTTAATGGTTTTTCCTTATTTTCAGGACTATTTACATTGTAGATTCTCACTAAAGGCATCAAAACTATGAATAAACACATCTGGAATTATGTAGGAAATTAAAAAGTGTGAAATAAAACTTGTTCTATATGTTAGATTGTTTGCTTTGATTCCTGCTTTGCTCACTCTTGTTATTCTCTGGAGGAGCTTCATGAGGTAGAACCTCAAATGGTTCTCCAACAGTCTTGAAGGAGTTCCAGAGATGCTGAGCACTTGTTGGTCCTTTTGCCTTCACTCATCCCAAACATCTGGATTGGGTTCAGGTCAGGTGACTGTGGAGGCCAGGTCATCTCCATCTTCTCCTTCTTGGTCAGATAGTTCTTCCACAGCCTGGAGGTGTGTTTGGGGTCATTGTCCTGTTGGAGAACAAATGATGGTCCAACTAAACCAAACTGGATGGGATGGCATGTTGCTGCAGGATGCTGTGGTAGCCATGCTGGTTCAGGGTTCCTTCAGTTTGGAATAAATCCCCAACAGTGACCATCACACCTCCTCCTCCATGCTTCATGGTGGGAACCATGCATGTAGAGACCATCCATCACCTCTTCTGGTCTCACAAAGACACGGCGGGTGGAACCAAAGATCTCACATTTGGACTCATCAGACGAAAGCCCAGATCTCCACTGGTCTAATGTCCATTCCTGGTGTTTCTGGGTCCAAACTAATCCCTTCTGCTTGTTGCTTTTCCTTAGTAGTGGTTTCTGAGCAGCTATTGGACCATAAAGGCCTGATTGGTTCAGTCTCCTCTGAACAGTTGATGTAGAGATGTGTCTGCTACTAGAACTCTGAGGCATTTATCTGGGCTCTAATCTGAGCTGCTGTTAACTTGCCATTTCTGAGGCTGGAGGCTTGGATGAACTTCTCCTCAGCAGCAGAGGAGACTCTCAGTCTTCCTTTCCTGGGGAGGTCCTCATGGGAGCCAGTTTGGTCGTAGCGCTTGATGGTTTTTGTGACTGCACTTGGGGATGCATTCAAAGTTTTAGCAGTTTTCCAGACTGACTGACCTTCGATTCTTAAAGTAATGATGGACTGTCGTTTCTCTTTACTTAGCTGATTGGTTCTTGCCATAACATGGATTCTAACAGTTGTCAAATAGGGCTGTCAACTGTGGACCAACCAACACAACTGATGGTCCCAACCCCATTAAGAAGGCAAGAAATTCCACTAACGAACCTTGAAAAGGAACACCTGCGAAGTGAAACCATTTCAGGTTCTACCCCATGAAGCTCACGGAGAGAATGTCAAGAGTGTAAAGCAGTAATCAAAGCAAAGGGTGGCTATTTTGAACAATCTAAAATATAAAACATGTTTGACTTATTTCACACTTTTTTGTTTCCTACATAATTCCACCTGTGTTCATTCATAGTTTTGATGCCTTCAGTGAGAATCTACAATGTAAATATTCATGAAAATAAGGAAAAACCATTAAATGTGAAGATGTGTCAAACTTTTCACCAGTAGTGTGTGTGTGTGTGTGTGTGTGTGTGTGTGTGTGTGTGTGTGTGTGTGTGTGTGTGTGTGTGTGTGTGTGTGTGTGTGTGTATATATATATATATATATATATGGTCCAGCTTTCTATATACAGTATTAGAACCAAACTGTTGTACACACATATTACTGCTGAGCGCTCAGCTGTCCACAGGGAACATGTAGCAATAAGCCCACTGATGTATAAATCTTTGCAGAAATTTAACCTCAAAGCCAAAGAGAAACATCAGGATTGAAGCACGCAGCCAGTCGAAATAAAACATAGAAATTCATCACAGAAATATAAAAAACCTGCAAAAATCTGTTGCATTTGCTCCACAGATCCAATGTCAGCCTCAATGGGATGCCAGAATAACATGAAAGTTGTGTCTGGATTTACTGCCTCAAACTAATATTCCTCTCTGCTGAGGAAAATGCGACCGTTTCCTGATACGTTTAAGAGTTGACTATCAGCCCGTCCTCTTAATGGAGTCTGCTGAATAACTTTTAAACATCCTATTCACTGGATATCGATTAAACTGGGCAGACTTTGCATATCTGAATGAATTAGAGTTACTTTATGATGTCAGCGCTTCGCCTGAATTTCTGGCACATCAAAAATATCCCATTAGTGCTGCACAAAGTCGAGCTGAAGCAAACTGCTAAAATACACAGGAAAGTGGTTGGATTGAAGATCACAAAACTGAACAAATGAACTGATTTAGATGCTGCAGCTTCTCAAAAGCACAATTTAAGATGAAAAACCTCCGACAAGCAGATCTAGAACTGCACAAGACAGAAAATCCAAAAAGATTCTACAATGATTTTGCTAAAAAAAAAGTTTAAATCTTACAGTTGTGAAGGAAAACTGCCCAGATAAGCTTTTTTTTTTAAAATTCAAAAACAACTTTAACTAATCAAAAATATTAGAAAACAAATACACTGAAAAAAAAATACCACACTAACCTGAGTTGGATAACATAGCAAACCAAACAGGGCTACTTACAAGAATATACTTGAGGAAATACTGCTAGTAATTAAAAATATAAAAAAGAAATTTAAAAAGCACAAATCAATCACTATCTAAGGTCCAGTTTCAACCCAACGACTACATCTTAATCTTAGGTTTATATAAGATGATTAAAGACTCTTTTTGCCTTCAGTTTGCTTGAGGGCACATTAATTTGCCTTTTTTTTTCCTTTATTTCAACAGGTTAAAGTGTTTTTGAGTATAAAATCTCCTTTTCAAGTCAAATCTCTTCATATAAACAACATTTAAACCCACTGACACAACAAAAGCAAAAGAATTCTCACATTTTCAACCTCTTTGCAAAGACTGACAGCATGGGAGGCAACAAAATATGTGATTGACCGTCTTTGTATATGACAAATCACAATTAATCTGTATGTGACTGTAAGTGGAAGTAGGAGGGCTAGTTAAAAGATTATACTTGAGGAAACACTGCTAATATTTTTTTTTTTTTTTAAACTAGCCTAGTTATTTTGCGGCTCAACTGACTTCCTTTGGAATCAATTAGAATCTAAAGTCCAGTTTCAGCCAATGACTGCATCTTAGGGTTATTTTACCTTCCATTCGCTTGATTGTACATTTATGTGCCTCTTTTTTGCAACAAAAGCAAAAGAATTCCCCCATTTTCACTCTCTTTTCAAAGACTGGCAGCGTGTGAGGCTACAAAACATGATTGATCGTCTTTGTAGAAGACGAATCACAATGAATCCGTAAGTGGAAGTAGGAGGTCGGACAAACACGCAGCTTGTTTTCTCTCAGTTCAAGAGGAGCAGTCAGGTTCACTCCTGTGCTGAACAAAGGCACTAATTTATACACCATGAAAACCGATTCATACCCACGTCCGACCTGAGTGCCGTTATCCAATCAGGAACAATCCCAGCACTTGACGAGAAAACCTCAGCTGAAGACAGTAACAGGAGGGGAAAAAAACGAGTCTGAAATAATTAACAAGACCAGAGGAGCTGAATTGATCTGAGAAAAAGGGGTCCATTTACTCAATCATTTGATCAATCGGAGCAAAAAGCTGATCAGGATGAATATTGAACCAGTGAGCAACAGAGCAATTTGAAGGTTTCAGGACAAAGAGAGAAGTGATGAAGTCGACTGGCAGCGTTCGCCTCCAGCAAACTGTCATCTGAAGCACAAATTCTGATTCTTCAAACTGCCTCTTCCTTCACTGTCAATCCCTCAAGACTTCACATGATCATTTTGATGGACTGCATCTCTACAGGCCTTCATTTTTCACTAAGATTTGTAAAAACTACGAGCTGAAAGATGGGTGATACGAACAAATCGTGTCATTTAAGTCTCAAACACCTCGTCAACAACTTGTCACACTCCCTTATTCCGCTCACTGCTGCAAGCCTGGTCTCGATTTTCTCATCTTTAATTAATTCTTCGCTCCTCGAGGAAATAATGGCTGCCTTCTCTCCAGCCTCTGAGACCGAGCTGCTGAGATCTTCTTTTTCATACGCTGGAAATCTCACAATTAGGCCCAGTTGGTAATTAGCAGCAACTAATTCAAGTGTGCTTCCATCTGAACTTAACACTGACAGCAGCTCTGGGTGCAGCCCTGAATTTGAACATCTGGATCTTGTTGCATTCGTCAGATCTTTTTCCTGTTGCACAGGTAGAAGAAACAAAGTGCTAAATCTAGATTCTAGCACTTAAATGCTGATGTTTTGGAAAATAAACGTGCATGCATTAATTCTTAGAACTTCAGTAAAAGCAACTGGAGTGCTCTTTTTTTGGTCATTGAGGATGCTGCTGAATCCAAAGTAGGGCTAGTTAAAAGATTATACTTGAGGAAACACTGCTAATAATTTTTTTAAAAAACTAGCAGATATTTTGCTATTCAGCTGATTTCCTTTAGAATCAGTCAGAATCTAAAGTCCAGTTTCAGCCAGTGACTACATCTTTTGCCTTCGATTTGCTCAATTGCCCATTTATTTGTCTCTTTTTTCAGTATTTTAGTGTATTCAAGCTTAAAATCTCCTTTTCAAGTCAAATCTCTCCATATAAACAACATTTGAACCCAATGACACAACAAAAGCAAAAGAATTCCTGCATTTTCACCCTCTTTCCAAAGACTGACAGCATGGGAGGCTACAGAACATGTGATTGATCATTTTTGCAGATGATGAATCACAATTAATCTGTATGTGACAGTAAGTGGAAGTAGGAGGTCCAAAGCAGGGCTACTTAAAAGAATATACTTAAAGAAACACTGCTAAGTGTTAAAAAATATGTAAAATTTAAAAAAATAAGTAAATAAATACACTAAAATCCAGCAGACATCTTGCTACGTAACGGACTCCCTGAAGTCCAGTTTCAACCAATGACTTCATCTTAAGGTTATTTTTCTTTCGATTTGCTCGATTGCACATTAATTTGCCTTTTTATTTCCTTTGTTTCAACAGGTTTAAGTGTTTTTGAGCCTAAAATCTCCTTTTCAAGACAAATCTCTCCATATAAACAGCAATTAAACCCACTGACACAACAAAAGCAAAAGAATTCCTGCATTTTCACCCTCTTTCCAAAGACTGACAGCATGTGAGGCTACAACACGTGATCAGTCGTCTTTGCAGATGATGAATCACAATTAATCCGTATGTGACCGTACGTGGAAGTAAGAGGGCTAGTTTAAAGATTATACTTCAGGAAACACTGCTAATAATTTTTTTAAAAAAGAGGTATTTTGCTATGCAACTGACTCCTTTTGAAATCAATGAGAATCTAGTGACTGTATCTTAGGGTTATTTTGCCTTTCATTTGCTTGACTGCACATTCATTTGCCTTTTTATTTCCTTTATTTCAACAAGTTAAAGTGTTTTTGAGCTTAAAATCTAGTCTCGATTTTCGGACCTAGCTGCATTATTTAAAAAAAAAAAAGATTCTTTCCATGCTAAATCTAGATTTTAGCACTTAAATGCTGCTGTTTTGGAGATAAAGTGTACATGCATTAATCCTTGGAGCTTCAATAAAAGCAGCTGGAGCTCTCTATTTTTTTGTTCTTGAAGATGCTTCACCTTTCTTTCACGATTAGTTAGAAGTAAAGAAGCCTTCAGGGAGCAAAAAATAGCTTTTCTACTGAAGCTCTTGGGAATTGTGCATGTATATTCTCCAAAACATCAGCAAATAATAGGATATATCATGATCGGAATGGCTGAGAATCTACAGACAGTCATGCACATGCATCTCTGAAGCTTTTCAGTCTCAACACAAACATATTTAAATGGGGAAAAAAGTTAATTAATGCAAAAAATGATGCCTTATATCAGCACAACTGCAGGATATTTTCAAGTCCTACTAAAAGCTTCCCAACCCTGCACCTTCCTGCTGAGCAGCTTCATCACTAGAAGCTGAAGGACTGAGACTCCTCATATGGATTTCTGCTCCACAAACACAACCTCTGCCCAAAAAGCAACACCAGTTATCAGATAAGCTGTGATCAATTCCCATCCTGACACCTGTTTGATTGGATAAAAGCAGGATTTCTTACCTAAAAACAACCTTTCCATTTCGTTCACCTTTCCACTGATAATTGAAAAAATAAAAATGTAAAAATGTTTTAGCAGACACGAGCACGTACTATCCTCCTGCTAGTCCTGAGAGGGAAACAGGGAGGGATGGAGGGAGATGGAAGGAGGGAGGCATGGGGGAGGGATGGAGGGAGGAGGGGAGGGAGGGATGGAGGGAGGAGGGGAGGGAGGGATGGAGGGAGGGAGGGAGGAGGGGAGGGAGGGAGGGAGGCATGGGGGAGAGATGGAGAGAGGAGGGGGGAGGGAGGCATGGGGAGGGATGGAGGGAGGAGGGGAGGGAGGGAGGGAGGGAGGGAGGAGGGGAGGGAGAGATGGAGGGAGGGATGGAGAGAGGAGGGGGGAGGGAGGCATGGGGAGGGATGGAGGGAGGAGGGGAGGGATGGAGGGAGGAGGGGAGGGAGGAGGGAGGAGGGGAGGGATGGAGGGAGGAGGGGAGGGAGGGATGGAGGGAGGAGGGGAGGGATGGAGGGAGGAGGGGAGGGAGGAGGGGAGGGAGGGATGGAGGGAGGGAGGGAGGAGGGGAGGGAGGCATGGGGGAGGGATGGAGGGAGGAGGGGAGGGATGGAGGGAGGAGGGAGGAGGGGAGGGAGAGATGGAGGGAGGGAGGGAGGAGGGGAGGGAGGCATGGGGGAGGGATGGAGGGAGGAGGGGAGGGATGGAGAGAGGAGGGAGGAGGGGAGGGAGAGATGGAGGGATGGAGGGAGGAGGGGAGGGATGGAGAGAGGAGGGAGGAGGGGAGGGAGAGATGGAGGGATGGAGGGAGGAGGGGAGGGATGGAGGGAGGAGGGGAGGGAGAGATGGAGGGAGGAGGGGGGGAGGGAGGGAGGAGGGGAGGGAGAGATGGAGGGAGGGAGGGAGGAGTGTGGCTGCCGGCAGGTTATTTGCCAGGAAAGAATTGGGGAAGTGGAGCAGATGCCAGTAACATTTGGATAAGCAGTCATATAACGCAGCAAACACACAGGTCACCTACTTGTTGCCTCCTGCAGACGGAAACCTGAATCTGTGGCTTCATTTTCAGACGTTTATGACTCACCTGTTAACAGTCAGGACGCTGCCACGCTGCCATCAAACATTTCCACTGTGTGCCCTGCAGCCGTTGCCATAGAGAACAGTGATAAGAAGAAGAAGAAGAAAAACTCCATCTACAAGAAAAACCAATCGAAGAGGGGAAAAATGACCCTGTGATGGGAAATGAACCAGAGACAGAGAGAAGAGCGGGTTTTCTGAATGAGTAAAATGTTGAAGTCGACGCCATGCAGCCAGCAGTTTGTCTGTTTAGATGTAATTCACACCGAGGCCACAAGGGGGCAGTAAATGAATAGAAGTTCTAGTGATGAAGCTGATTGTAAACAGTGGTGAAGAAGGATTAGAATTAGTGCAATTTTAATTAATAGTGCATCATCTGGTGTAAAATACAGATCTGGGGTCACGTACGGATTTTTTTTTTTACATAAAATGACTGTTGCAAAATACATTCAGATATTTATCAATTAAAGTATAATTATTAAATAGGTGAAACCGCAAAATTTCAGGTTGAGATAAATCATGTAAAATTAAGGCTATGTCTATTTTATGGATGGCTATTTTCCATTACTATACAGTAATTTTGGAATATTAACATATTTTACATGTTTTTGTAGATAGATAGATAGATAGATAGATAGATAGATAGATAGACAGACAGACAGACAGACAGACAGACAGACAGACAGACAGACAGACAGACAGACAGACAGACAGACAGACAGACAGACAGATAGATAGATGATAGATAGATAGATTCTGATCTGTCACTGAGAACATTGATTTTGCAGTTTGTGAAACATTAAACTTGTTTTTTATTGCAAAACTGTTAAATTTATCAGTATGGTTACGTAAAATGTAGATTATCTTCTAATATAAGGGGGGACCAGGTCTGCAAATTAGCTGTTAGCTATTGACCTATGAACGTGGCATTGGTTATTGTAACAATGCTTCTTGTTCTGTCCCTATTAAATAAACATATATAAATAAATATATATGCTAATAGATTAATTTTAATAAAAATTCTAAAAATACTATAGATAGTAACCATTTGATATATTAAGTTAAAAAGAAATATCTGTTAAATTTGCTTCTAAAAAATTGCAGATAAATGGAAAGGAAGGTAGGAAATACACTATTTCAAAAATATTGATTTTGGAATCAGCAAAATATTTTTTCATAAGGATTTTTCCACGTCTTCAATACTCTGATCACTCAGTGGAAACCTTGACTTTGCAATTTGTGACTCATTAAACCTGTTTTCTCTTATTGCAAAACCAGTAAATTAGTCTTTAGGCCCTGTGATGAGTAAGTATTTGGCATTTGAGATTTCAGATCTTTAGGACTGATGTCAGTAAAGACAACATTATTCATCATTCACCACAAAAAAGAAGAAAAACTGTATAATTCAGCAATGAATAAAATAAGATGTAATAATCCCAAAGTAAATTCTTTATAAACCAGACTGCAGTGCCACACAGTCCTGAGACATTTCTGCAAATACAAGCCTTGACATTCAACGTTTAACCCTCCTGCTGTCTTCATTTACGGATAACAAAAAATATGGTTTCCTTGTCTGAAAAAAATCCAGAAATTCAGTAAAAAAAATTCCCCAAATTTCTGAAAATTTGCAAAACCTTCAGGAAGAAAATTCCAATAATTCCTTAAAACTTTCCATTCAAAGTTTATTTTTTTTTAAAAATCCCCCAAATTTGTCAAGAAAATTATTGTAAATATTTTCAAAAAATGAGTAAAAATCTTCCAAAAAATCCTACAAATATCTAAAGTGATTACATATATATCAGTAAAACTTCTAATATTTTCTATAAGAACATCCACAAAAAAATCAACTAAAAACCAGCGAACTTCGCTGGTTTTTAGTTGATTTTTTTGTGAATGTTCTTAAGAAACATTTTTAACATTTCTTTTTTTCCACCAAAAGTGTTGAAAGATTTCCCAAAAATGTTGAAAATGTGGACATCAGAAGTTTCACTGTGGAAAATATACATTTTTTTTCCCACATTTTCAAACTTTAAAACGGGTCAATTTTGACCCGCAGGACGACATGAGGGTTAATATCTTCTGCTGAGTGTTTTCAGTCTCTGTGCAGAGCAGCATGTAATATAAACTGTGGAGATGCTGGGGATTGAACCCAGGACCTCATACATGCAAAGCAAGCGCTCTACCACTGAGCTACATCCCCTTTGACTACCTGTAAAACTATAGCATTCTTCCCTGAGTATTTTGTCTGTGATTTTAAACATAAGCAGAATCACAACAAACACTTTAGTAAGCATTCTGATTTTTTGAAAGTTTTTTCTTCTGGTATCTTTCTCATTTAAAGTGAGTCCCTGCCCCTTTCCTACATCTATTGTCAAACCTCAGCAAATGAGTGAATCAACATGAATACAACAAAACAGGATGTTTGATGAGCTGTTGCAAATCTCCTCTCAGTTAACGGCTCAAAACGGCTGTTGTAAATGACTATTTAGTTTGTCTGGCAGCTTTTGAAACAGTTTTACTGAAGTGATTTCAGGCTATTGAATGCGGTTGGAAACAAATGTGTGTTCGCTCCACTACAGGAGTGGATTAAGACGCTCCATATACAGCTTTCTCAGACGGTAACGTTCCCTGAGAGACTCTTATATTGTTTTAGACACAAGAAATTGAATTTACTGTTTTGTTATGGTGCCTCTGCTTATCATTCCCACCTTTCTCTGGTTTATTCCTGAGTAAAGTACTTGAATATCTTTTTGAGATAGCTGTAAAGACTGTATGTTCTTACTTTTATAGCATTTTATGTATTTTTAATTAGTTTTACAGTCTTTATGCTGTCATGTTTTATGCACATATTTCGTTGCTGCATGTCTTACAACACATACAGCTCTTTGGTCAATTAAAGTTTTAAACTCTGCTACATAATAAACTTTATTTCTATTTGTATGTTTTCTGATGTGATGTCCACTCAGACCACAGGGGGGCAGTAAACGCACATAAGTTGTATTGAAGCAACCTGTGCCAACTTCTGCAAATGTATGAATCAACACAAATACAATAAAAAAGGCTGGCTGATGTGTTTTTGCAAGTCTCCTTTCAGTGAACTGCTGAAAATTGCCGTTAAAATTACTTTTAGTGGCCACTTAGTTTGTCTTGTATCATCAGAAACAGTTTTGCTTCAAGCATTTCAGGTCATTCAGTGTGTTTGGAAACAAACCTGTTCACTGTAAAACAGAAGTCGACTGACATGTACTAAATGTCCATTTAACAGAGGATAAGGCTCCCCGAGAGACTCTTTTATTGTTTTAGAGGCAAGAAATCCTCAGTAAAGTTCAATTTTAACATTAGTAATCCCTTTAGTATGCATTTTTAAAAACCTTTTTCCTTTGTTTTTGCTTTCTTAACCTTCATGTCGTCCTGCGGGTCAAATTCACCCGTTTCAAAGTTTGAAAATGTGGGATATATTTTTAGGATTTTTTTTTTTTTTGAAGATTTTTACTCATTTTTGGAAAATATTTACAAGAATTTTCTTGCCAAATTTGGGGGATTTTTTAAAATACAACGTTGAAGGGAAACTTTTAAGGAATTACTGGAATTTTCTTCCTTAAGGTTTTGCAAATTTTCTGACATTTGGGGATTTTTTTTTTCTTTTGCAGAATTTTTGGATTTTTTTCAGACAAGGAAACAATATTTTTTGGTGCCTGTAAATGAGGACAACAGGAGGGTTAATGATGGTGTGTCTGATTATCATTTCCTGTCTTTCTCTGTTCAGTTCCTGACTCTGCTAAATTAAGTATTATTGTTGTTATTATTGTTGTTATAACATCATGAATTTACCTAACAAATTAAAATAATAAAGTTAAAGTTAAAAATTCTACATTATATTGCATTATACAAGTTTACCTGACTAAGTTAAATATTAATGTTAAGATGCTACAGTATTATTAATTATATGAATTTAACTCCAAAAATATTGTACATAATGCTATTTATTTGTTCTATTCTTTAGGGTTAGTAAAGTTCTACCTTATCTTATGTTGTCTTAAATTTACCAGACAAAATTTTAAGAAAAAATTAGATTAAGACCCTGCAACATTGTCTCTCACACACACACACACACACACACACACACACACACACACACACACACACACACACACACACACACACACACACACACACATTTAATTATTAAGGTGAAAAAAAAACTACAATATTCTATAAAATACAAATACATACAACTAAATTAAATACTAGGGTTAAAATGCTATAAGATTATTAATTCTGCATGTTGATCAAACTCATTTAAATATTAGGCATAAAATATATTTGAATATTGGAAATAGAAATAACAAATTTACCTGACTATTAAATATCAATGTTTTTAAAAAATGTATGTTCTTTATTTCACAAATTGATTTGACCAATTACATATCGGGGCTACAATATTTTTTAATTGCACGAATTGTTTGATTGCATTAAATATTAAGTTCAAGGCCCTACAATAATAATATTATTTTTACAAATGTATATTTATTAAGAATAAAAATATTTCTTCACGCTCTTCTTGTGTGTTTTAGGAGGTGGGGCTTTTCGAACGTTTGACGTGGGGGTCCAACTCTCGCGACATTTCGGTGTCAGCTACCTCCCCGTCTTGGATACTCTCGTTTCACCGATGAGAAACATCAACATAGTAACCCGGGAAAGGCGACCTCAGAGGCGGGTGGCGACGTTTCTTTTCGGGAATCTTGCAGCTAAACCTTCACCTGGAGATGCGGTTGTCTGGACAGACGCTGGGACAATGTCTGCACGTCGCTAGAAAAAGTTGCTAGCTAGTTGTTGGCACCGCCGCTAGCTAACGTTAGCTGGCTAGCGGTGAGGCTAGCAAACAGACAGCTGAACGAAAGTGAAGCAGAAGTCCAGAGAAGTTCGGATTTTCTCATCATGAGGACGTCGGCGTGAATGTGGACATCTAGAGACGCCGGATTGTTTCCCTAAAGGTACACGTTGCATCTCTTTAGAGTGTTGTTGGGCTGAGTTAATTCATGATTTCCCCCTCAGCTAGCATTAATTTCAACTCTCTCGAGTTGGCGGCTCCGTCTATTTTCTGGACCGAAGATACTCCGAAATAAGTCATCTTAAAGTCAGATGCTACAGTGGGCTGTACAAATAACGTTTGAACGTACCATCGGTGTATTATAAAAAGCTAGCAAAGCTGCTGAAAGTTAAAGCTGGTTTAGTTGTAATTAAATTGAATGAAATAGTATTACACCGGTAGTTCGTTCACACCCGAAAGTAGATTAACGATGGATTCTGTTCTCCCGTTGCAGCAGCGAGTAATTCCTGGAAGCTGGTTTTATTAGTTATTCTTCACGAAGGTATTTTAACGACTTTGACGGGGAGATTTAGGTGGCAATTACTTTCTGTTTGGCAGTGTAAGGCTCAACATATTCAGTAATAGCAATAGTGTCGTTAACACCGACTACTGCTAGCGGTCTAATATCTCTTGGAATGTCAGAGGGAACCCATCTAACTCTGGATTTCTGTCTTTTACTAAGTAATTCTAGCAATATAAAGTCACTGGATGTGAGGGAAACTTGTCGCTGACCTATCCGGGGGAATAAATGTGACGCCAGGTGGATCTAAAATGATAGAAAATGCAGCTTATTACTGCTGAGTGAGGGAGATTTACGATAAAGTCAATAGAACCCATGTAAAGTCAAAGATGGCCCATTATTTCCTCCTCGCCCTGCTGCTGTGGTGCTGTTAAGCAGCCATTTGCACAGTAGTGACACTCGTGGTCTGAAGTTATATTGCAACAGTCACTGTCCCCACATGAGCGTTGTGTAGTCCAGTGTCCACCCATAAAGACTAGCATGTGTCTGCAGTAAAGGAGGCTGTAGTTGCAGAACTGCATTTTTAAACTCTTTTTTTCTAGTTTTCTACGTGAATAGCTAAGAATTGGCTTCTTTAAAATACAACTAAACAACAAATTTCAGGACAATATGGACAAAAATCAGATTGAGAATCAAGTGTATTTATTTGTTGGTGTGGTGGGAGGTTGTTTTTGTTTGTTATTTTGCATATATATAGATCACAAAGGCCACAGCATATGGTATTTGTAAATGGAAAGTCAATACAAAATGCTACAAAAATGTACATAGATTTTAAAAAAGGATACACTATACTTCTGTTGTAGAATAATGATGTATAATTAAAACTACTGTACTGAATGTTCAAGTACTACAACAGGATTGCTGCAGTTTTGCCAAAATGCCCTACCTTCTCAGATACAGTATGTTTTTTTTTTTCACTCAACTCTGGAAAACTGCAGTAGTAACTGTCGGCCTCATAACATGATTGTAACAGATAAACTTCAAAATATAACTACAATATCACACGAGGGCTTTTATTGAGGATATTTACATTTTACCATAACTTTAATAGCGTAGTTAACATTTGGGGAACAACTGTGTTGCTTTTCAATACCACTCTTCAGTCTGTATGCTCAATATGACACTACAGCTAGCAGCCAGTTAACTCTGTGACTATGTGAAAAGAGCTTGTCTGTGTCTACAGGCAAAAAAATCCATCTACTACCGCTTCCGTTTCTCATTTTTTGGACCCAGTTTAGAAATATTCTTGTAATTACTTTTTTTTTAAAAATTTAATTAAATTAAACTAAAATAGAATAGACTAGTCTTTATTGTTATTGTACACAAAACTTGTGCAATGAAATTGGTGGGAATATCTCCCCGTAGTGCACTTAAAAAATACAAATATGCAGTTTGCACAACATAAGAGAAGTAATAAATAGAACAATAAAAGTCTGCATGTGCATCTCTTGTTGCACTGTCCCATGTTTGACCAAGAGAAAAATTGTCCAGAAGTATCCGTGGGGGTTACTCCTTTGAGTTTAAAAGCCTAATTGCCTGCGGATAATAACTATTTTTCAGCTGGTCTGTCCGGCAGGCAGTGTTTCTGTTGAAGAGACCCCAGCCAGGGTATGAGATTTCAGACAGGATCTTCTTTGCTTTGCTGAGACCACAGGAGTTAGAAATGTCTTCTGCATTCCAGATAGAGTTATCTCGTTGGAACCTTTATAACTACAATTACTAGGACAATGTCATATTTTGGGTGGAATAAACCATCAAATTTGGAGCTGTTGTGAAAAACTAGCAGCGTGGAATTGCGGTTCGGAAACTGTAGTCTCGTCTGGTGCAAGTACATAATGTTGCCTGAAGGGGCAGCACAGAGCCGCTAGCGCTGAGCAGCTCTTTAGTCAGTTAGCAGTGAAGAAGGTGCTCAGCATGCTTGATTTCGCACACTTTGCATTTAATTTCAGGAAATTTGTGTTTTTCATCACTTAATTTCCTCATCATCTTTTCTTCTCTACAATTCTACTATTCTCCATTTTCATTTAGCGACGTACATCTGAGAGTAGATACAACACAACACCTAGTGATGTGTTGCTGAAGTGTTACCCACCCTTTCGATGGGTTCAGAAATTTTGTATACTTTTGTTTGCCAGCTTTATGAGCATTGAATGCTTGAATTGGGTGGCTTCACTGATACGGCAATATAGGACTGGTGGTGTGCAAAAAACTGATTGTCTGCACCTTGTTGTACTGTATTGACCAGTTTCTGCATGTGTCTAGCTGCTTTGACCTGGATAAAGCAGTCATAATGTGCAAATACACTGAACTTTGTGTCTATAGTAGTAGCAAATGTCTTTAAAATAATGCAGAAAACTGATGATAATCAGTTTTTGGCAGAATACTACTTTTTTGCACAACACTGATCTAATGTACAGAGGAGAAATTGCGTTTCAAACTTGCCATCTGTAGGCTGTTTTGCGATTAAGTGATCAGCTAGTTATGGTGGATAACTAAGCTGCTAACAGAGAAGTGTTTTGTGTAATGCTGACGTGCAGTTTTCCTTTCACAATGTTTGCCACAAGTAGCTAATGTCAGCTTATCTTCATAGTCAAAGTTACAACCTGAAAACAGTCCTTGTGTGGATTTGCTAATTTTAAATCCAGTTTAACTTCATGTCATTTTAGCTGCTCTGACACAACAGAAAGGACACAGATCCCTTTCTGATGTCTGGATTAGGAAGCATTTTTTATTTCATTCTGTCTGCACTTTTGCTTACAATGTATAATCAGTCATATGGCTGCATTCAGTTCAATTCATTTTTATTTGTTTAGCATCCACTCACAACATAAGTCACCTCAGGACACTTCACATAGTAAGGGGAGGACTGCACAGTATTATTTTATAAAGAGAAATGAAAGCACATCTAAATGCTCCCCTTTGAGGAAGTTCTTTGGTGTCATTGTGTTTTAAGGCTGAGTGCTGCTAAATAGAAAGAGAATGAATTTAGTTTCCTGCCTGTTTGCTCTCTCGCCCTCAGGACTGCATCATGTGATTGTTATGAGTAAAAGCTATGACTTGTAAAGAACTCGTTATAGCTCAAAGGGTGTTAAACATGAGCAAAGAACAGCCACAATGATCTAACTAACTAGTCTAGAATGGCCTACAGATCCATGTTTTAATAAACTAATTAAAATGGCAAAGTTCTCAGTGAATTATTACCATTGTGTCGGGAAGAGAGTTCCCTGTTCACGAGGAAAGAGTTATATAATTGTGTTGTTGACTTGGTGAGAGCGGTGCCCAGACAGGACCAGGTACATGACTTAAGCATTACAGGTGTTTTAGGTAAACATCACATTGCTGATGTTTGACGTCTGTTTCTCTTTGAAGAATGTGCTCTTGTAGAACCTGTTTTAAATGTCAGGGTGACATTAATCTGCTGCCACCAAGCCTGGATATAAGCTACATGTGTCACAGCAGGAACTAACTAGGCCACACACTCCATTGTATTTACTGTACATTTTAAATTGTTAAGATGGCGAGCATGGACTGCAGTTCACCATCTGTTTTTACGGCTTGTTTCTGTCAGTAATTGCCTCCTCTGAACTGACTTGTTGCGTTTGTGTTTCTTGTTTCATTCCTTGTTTTGGCTTCACTTCAGCATTTTTGGTTGCATGCGTCTGATTGATATGATGAGATTATAGTCTTTTGATGACTTTTATTGTTGATCTCATTTACAGTATATCACAGTTGTCAATTTTTTAGTGTTTGTTTTCATTATTTGCCTTCATCTGCTTTGATTGCAGGTGAACGGGAGAGATGAGGAGCAGCAGGAGGACTGAGGTTTCTCTTAAAAGCTCTGCTCAACAGCTTACCGATCACAATATTGACACAGGTGTGGAGAACATTTGCAGTTTTCAGTGTTTATTCTCAAATTATTCTTAACGTACTCCCTCAGTTTCATTCTTAAAATTCGTAATCTAAACATATCATCTAGGATGTGTACTTTGCAAAGGAATCTCTGTCACATTTGAATCTGAATCATTGATTTTTGTTCTCTTTTCTTTGTCAGAGCTGACATTTGCATGGAAAAGTTTGGCTCAGGGCAAAGCAGCTGTAAGTACACCTGTAACAGATTTCTGAGTGACTTTGAGTGTTTTTTCTTGTTTTTATCAGCTTTTCATAAATTAGTTCCATTTTGTCAAAGTGCTGATATAATCTGTGCTGTATCTGGACAAAATCCAAGGATTCTGACATTTCATTTCCTTCTTTGCAGCTGCGGCACATAGAAAACCGTATAGAGGCAACTCCAGGAACAGGGGTTCTCCTGGACTCTGTCATTAGCTCGCAGAAGAAGAAATCTTCCAGGGGGGTTCGCTGCAGGGGTGAGTTTTACCAAAATGTCAAGAACAATTCTGTGCAAATTACATTTTGACCGATAAAGTTATGTTATTTTTGTGTTTTCTTACATTTTAGTGTTGTGTAATGTCTGGAACTTGTTGAATTCCCTCAATACATATTTGACACTTTTGAAATGAGATTCTAAAATTACTGTCTATATCACAGATGGACAACAAGTTCATGACCGTGGAGGATCTTCAAAGTCCTGGAGTGGAAGTCACCAGAGTCCAGAGAAGAGTAGCTCACGCAGCCCTTTGAGGAACACAACTCAGGACAGCAATGTCTGCAGGAGCAACAGTGTGGAGTTCAGGGAACCGCTGGCCTCATACAGGTAGATGTAATGAACTGAAACACATTCATGAAACAACCTTAGATACTTCTCTCTGGGTGCATTGCTAAACTGGGATGTGAGGATATGTGTGCTGGGTGAGATGTAATGTCAGAATATATTTAGTTTATGGTTATCAAACGTAAATGTACTCAATGGGTAATGATATTCTTATAGATGAGCTGATGGATGTTGTTGTACTTTAGAGAACCATATCTAATCTTATTCTGTGGTTCTCTCTGTCAGGATAATGTAAGATTTGCATTATCCAAAATTCTTTACAAATCTCCTTGTCACGACTGTCATATATTTTCAATAGTTTCCATCACTGAACATTTTGAGTGATTGCATTCCTCCCTACTTATATAGACTGTGGTGTTCAGTTAGTGTGTTGTTCTGTAAACTCAGTGAGCAGTAAATTAAGAATAAATCTTGATCCTCTTCTTGATCCCATGTAATCTGGTTCATGTTCAGAGAGGCCACCCCTCCACCACATCCCTCCTCTCAGCTGGAGGCCTACAGTCTGCAGTGGGTGCCAGGGTCTTCGCACCCATCCTCTCCGCCTCCCTCAGATCCTCTGCCCAGCCAGCTGGTTTACCATAGAGACACCAGGGACAGACAGACAGACAGGGACCTGGACAGCACACACTCCTCAGCTCTGGAGAGCACTGAGGTGCGCTACCTCAATGACCAGCTAGCCCTGGAAACTTTGAGGACTGAGCAAAACGCTCCCAAAGCACAACTTGGCATGGATAGTCAAGAGTCAAGCCCGTACGTGGCTCCCACTCCAGGATCTGTACGGCGAGGGGACAGCACTCCCTCCACCAGCCCTGGGTCAGCTTCCCAGCGACTGGAGAACCTGAGGCGACATCAGCCCGACAATAAGCTGGAGAAGCTCAAAGAGCGCATTCGGAGGCAGAGACAACATCTGGAGGAGGCTGCAGAAAGAGAGAAGCTGCTGGGTTCTGTGGAACAGCCCACGATGGTAACTGTGGAGAGTAACAGTGCTGCTACAAGCAACATGCCCACAGCCAAAATACGCAAAGTAGCAGCTGCTCCGCCTGCGCCTGTATACAAAGGTACCTTGACTGTCAGGTTTTTGCCCCTTTAAACTTTCTCTCTTCTTTCACCTTATTTGAAATGTTATGTGTAATTACAGCTTGAAGCTTTGGAGATTCAGATTTGAGCAAGAATCAGGTTGCTGCTACTTACACGCTCCCTCCTTCCCCTTTATTCTCAGGTTTCAACAGTACTGAGACAAAGATCCGGACTCCTGATGGGAAAGTTTGGAAGGAGGAGGAGTTTCATAACCTCAGCAGAGAAATATACAAAGACCTGTCACGACAGTTCGCTGGTAAACCTCACACACGAACTGTTTTCATTGCTCTCGTTTTTTGTGTGTTATATTTGCAGGCTGTGATGTCACAGATTTGATTTAGATTTTTTTAAAACCTGAACAGAACTGGTGCTGTGTAGAAAATGGCAATATGTAGCAGTATGTTCCTGGGCTTTTTTCCAGCTTATAGGACTATATTGGATCGAGTATGCCTGGAAAAACTGCATAAAATCAACAAACTATTGATTGCTATGATGTATGTCATTTTGACCTCCATCTGCAAGCAGTTTCCAGTTGGACTGGAGAAATCCATTTAGGATGGGCACTCAAATAAATTCTATATATGAGATACTGGGTTGTATTGATCAGTCAGAAGCGTACATTGTGTTTGCAACAAGATTTATTTGGTCCAAACGTTTGAGACATTTAATTAAAAAACTATGCTGTAGTCGGTCTGTTTCACTGTGTGGCTTATCCTCTGAAAATGTCTTCTGTGATCAGAGAGCACCAGATCCCAGCATCAGCAGCAGAAGGAACACAGAGCAGACCGGTCCAAAGAGAGGAGGCCTCCCAAACCAGTCAGGAAGGTCCACAGAGCCGCCCCTGCTTTTGACCTAAATGCAAAAACAGGTATAATAATCCTCTTTTATGTGTCGGGGCCAACCCACCCTCTGATCTATTTTTAATTAGTGACAGTAGGAAAGCTAAGCATGTGGAACAGTCTGGCAGGATTTTGTTATGGGTCAGCGCACATGCTGCAAAACCAAAAGCTTCAAATGTTGAACCACCTCTTTAGTCAGAACTTTCCTCTGAGCTGGCTCTGCTAATCTGATGTCTGCCGTCTTTCAAGTCATCCGTATTTGGTATTTCTTATCTACCGTCATTCCTGTGTTTACTTCTCCTGAGGTTTTGTTTTTACTTTACCCAGCTCACATGCTTTCGCTCGTGTCAGTTCAGTAATGATTTGGTTGCTATTATATCTTAGTCTTCTGGTTGTTAGACACACAATCTGTGCGATACAGTCACATAAAGTGCTAACTTTGTTTACATGCAAGCTAATTGTTAGATAATCCGAATATAAATTCTTTCATTGGAATCCAAATGAGTTAATTTCATTACTTTCAAACAGCCTGCCAAAGCCAGTTCAGACGACAGCATTTGGCTTGTACTTTCCATCTACTTAGTCGTCCCAGACCAGGCCTGTGTGTGTTCCAGCGCATGAACCAGAAACATTGCTGACTGCTGTGCGTGCTAAGACTGTAATCCCTGAAGAAATGACCAGTATGTGTGACATGCAGTTTGTGACCAACAAGTAGCATACAGACGCCCACTCAGAAAATCGTCCCCACACTCTGCTGGAAACTGGTCACACCACAACTCTGACAGCTGAGATAAAAAGGCAAACAGATGCACCCAAAAACACATATTTAATCATGATTGCTGCCCTGTACCATGAAGGGAGACAGTGTAAGAAACTTTTCAAAGTCAGTCTGACCCAAATAGTGCTTGATGATCATAAGGAAATGTTTTACAGTGTGTGGGCTGGTTTTCTGATAACAGAGTTTCTATTTTCAATTACCTTTCCAAAGTCTGCTCATGTTTGATGAGGTGAAGTATTGAAATAAGAATGTGAGAGCAGCAAGACTTCAAGACTTGGGAAGGGAGGACTCTTTGTGCAATTAAAATGTAGTCAGAGTGACATGTGGAACAGCAAAATGATTCAGCTCACCTAAAACAACATGTATTGCTCTTCATTATTTGTCACTTTATTGTAGATTCTTATGCCCTTGTTGGGATCCTGTAGAAATTATGGTTCTTCATTTTAAGTGGTCTAATGTACGGAATGTATTTGTCAACTATTAATATAGGCTGGGCATCCTGCTAGTCACACAACAAACTTGGATTGTAGCTAAAAACCTGTGTCACATGCGTCTTTTATCTAAGCCAAAAAATGATATGGAAAAGATTTATTCCGGACACCCTGACAGCTGACTGTAAAGGATCTCTCTCCTGTACTCGTGCTCTCAAACACTCTGTGCCGGGTGTCTTCTTGTGTTTCATCCAACTTCTCTTTTGGAAGAAACACAGAAGTTGGAAGTGTTGTCTCTCAACTCTGGCTCTGGTCTCTATTTCATGTTGGCACAGCGCTATAAATAACCCTCTGAAATCTGTGGCCAGGTTCAGTTGGCTCGTCCACCCGGGACAAACAGCTGCTTGGTTATTTGATGTACGTAAAGCTTCATTACCAGGAACTGCTCTTCACAAGCATGCAGTGGTTGTGAAAAGTGCTCTAGAGATTATTCCAGAAGAAGCTGTTGAGTCATTGTAATGGGAAAACAGCAGAACAGCTGTGTAAAATAAAACGTAGTAGTCTGCTGGTAGTTACTAAGGGAAAGGACGCATAGATTCTCTTAAACTGCAAAAATTGGCAATATACCCTGTGCTTTGTTAAAGGTCTTTTGGTGAACATTTCAACCCTACTAAAGTGATGCATTGTGCCTGAGATATAGCATTGCTGTATGCCTTCCATTGTCTCTGTTGGGTTTGTGTTTACGTATGTAAATGAGTCTATTTTTGCAGTGGCATGTCTGCATAGATGGTAGCACGTGCAGTCATGTTTCATGAGGTCAAGAGTAACATATTGACCCGCAGTGCTTTTCAGTTGCAGCATCTGAGCTCTAAACTTTGTTTCTTTGCAGTAATTAGCCCTGCATCGTGGCGGGAGGGACAGAAGCTTGTAAAGATGGTTCTGGGTCCTGGTCCTAAGCTGCCCAGGGAGGAGGATGGTCCCTATCCAGCTGACAGCCGAACAGGTGAGGCTCAGGAACATAAGCTGTTACCCTTCTGTACAAGCCCTTACACCCCATCCACTGTCATTAAATGTGTATATAGAAGTGTTTTTAAAAAAAATAATGCAGACAGGAAGAGTGTTTAGCAAACTGTGAGACTTTGAGGAGTCACTCAGAATGTGTCGGCTTGATGTCAAAAATGATCCACATTCAGTAGCATATAGGATAAGACTTCATCACTGAAGTGTAAGATAGGTTTTTATCCTTGATTTTTGAGTCTAACCCTACTCCTTTGAAACATTTTGTGTCCTCGTCTTATGTAAATTAGTTTTTTTCTGTTGCCATCAACCTTTACCAACCTTTAATCAGTGTAATTAGAAGATACTGTAAGATGAATCAACCATAGTTTGTTGTAGGGCTTTCGCACACACGACAACAGAGCCAGCCAAAGAAATATCAATAAATAAATAGTTCATGGCTGCTCCGTCGCACTCTCTCGTACACACTCACTGTCTATGACCTCCCCCTGTCTCTGCTGGCTGTGTCTGCGCTGGGCACCACTGACCGGAAGGAATAGAGATTGACTGGCTTTTCTGGTTGGATGCACAATAAGACATGGCCTGGTTTCCAGAGGCTGCCCCAAGTGTGTGCAGCGTGGGGAGCGGCAGAGTAGGACGGAAAAATGCAGTAGTGTTGCCACCTTGAAAGTAGTGATGTTCAAGGCCATTTTTGATACCACAGCAAAACACTGAGGACATACAATTCTAGATTGATATCAAATGCAAAAGAAATCATGTTAAAAGGCTGTAACATGACAACAAGGTACATTTTTGCATTAGTGAAAACTTCTAGGGATGGTAACCTTGTTCAAAAGTGCAAATAAATACAAAGAAGCAGAGCAATGTGCATTTTCAGGTAACAAATCAGTTTCATAAAATTCTTATAAGATTCTTTTGAACTGGAGAGATTGACAAAGTGACAAGAAGAAGTTAAGACTGAAGAGTGAGGATTATGTGGGCGTGAATTTGCTGTCAGAGAGGAGAGAGCAGGAAAGTGCAGCTGGTATCGGCGTATTGATAGTGTGCAAAATGAATATTAAAACTGTTTGCAATACAATGAATCAATATGTATTGAGAATCTGTTTTTTTTTTTTTTGCCAACAGCAAAGGTCAGTAAGGCTTGCTATAGACATGCTCCAAAACAGCTGTCTGGATTAGATACTACATGGGAATCTTTGGTTTGGCCCAGATTAGAGTTGCCATAGCAAACCTCCCTCCAAAGCCTAATTTTTATGTGTTTTCCATTTGGGTCTGATACTTAAGCTTTGGAGTTTTTTTTTTTTTAATCTACTGCAGTCACTTGTTGGAACATCCGGTGTTTTTCAAGCTGTGACAAAACTATTCATTGCAGATATTGATCATAGATACGCAGTAAAGCAGTTTTATAGTTAAAAACACAAAGAAAGGTACGTCTGATTAAATAGGGATCACCTCTTAAAGTCTTTTTGTGGCTGTTAAGAGCTCTGTGTATGTATGTGTTTGTATGTTTCTGTTATTACCAGTTACCAGCTATAACAACCTGCTTTTCTTGTTGATCCGCTAGCTTCCCATCGCCACTCAGACCCACGTTCAGAATCGCGCAGTCAATCTCGGCCAAACAGCACAGAAAGACCTCGAAGTGGAGTTCAGGGGCATCCCAAAAGTCCCCCCGCAGCCACAACCCTCCCCTCGTCTGCAGCTCAGGACAAGGCCCCTGTGGGAGTAAGCACAGACCTGCTGTCAGCGGACATCCAGGGGATTCTTGATGACCTTCAGCTGGTGTGCAAAGCAGCTGAGAAGGAGGAGGAGAGGGCCAGGAAAAGGTCCCGGGGTGGCAGCAGTGGTAGGAGAGGCAGAGGGGGCTCAGGGTCACGAACAAGGACTCCGGTCTCTTTTTGGGGAACTAATCTGCCAGCAAGCAGCTCTTCGAGAGGCTGCCGCAGCGCCAGCCCAACTACACACCGACCAGAAACCTCCAACACGGCTGAAGCAGGGCGCAAGAAACGGCACTACGACGCAGACACGGTTCGCCAGTACATCACCCGGCAACAGGAGGAGAGGAAGAAGCGTCAGGCGGAGGAGAAGAGGGCGATGAGGGAGGAGGCAGAGAGGAGAAACCAGAGACTGCAGGAGCTTTACAGGAAGCAAAGAGAAGCTGCTAAGACTGCAGCTCTTCCCAGTGAGGCCCCTGTGGCCCCTGTACAAAAACGACTACAGGAGACGTACAGCAAGCTGCTGCTGGAGGAGGCCCAGCTGGGCGAGGAGGCCACACAGACACAACGACCTGCTCCTTCTAGTCAAATGGTATGGTAAATAGTGCTGAAATAGTACTTTTAAAAATAACCTTATCACTGGGGGTGTAACAGAACACATACTTGTACTGAGCATTTTTAATACCAGCCTTTCAGTTCGGCATACATTGTGTTCCAAGCAAATGCGGCCACTGAACATGCAAAACTTTTTTATGTGTATAGCTCATAAAGCCACAGCTGTCCACAACGCATGCATTACATCTCCAGTCAAGGAGAAGCACAGTTAGTTTTCTAAATGCTGCACTTTAATGGATATCTAGTTTCTATTTTTTTATTAATTGAACATATATTTAATCTGATTTGCTTTTGTAAATTTTGATTTTTTAGTAGACTGCAGTCAGTTGCAACACAACCAAAATCTGCTCAGTCAGCCAGTTTTAATTTGGGTAAAGAAGCAGTTTAATGTTTTGTATTTCTATCAATCATGATCTCAAAACCAATATACGTACCAAATCATGATTACTGTGTATGGTCACAACCCTTCTTATCACCCAGAAAAATATTATGTTGTTTATTCATACCTTTGCTTGAACAGTTTACCCACTTTTTGTGTGAACAATGTTACGACTCATGTCAGTCACATTTCTTTCTTCTTTTTTTTTTACTGCGTTCTTCTACAGAGACCAATGTACCAGCCCTCAGGAGAGTCGGACAAAGAGAACAAAAGACTAGAGGCACCACAGAGCCCCTCGAGCAGTGATAGATCTTTGAATGATCAGGCTCCTCCTCCGTTGTTTAGGTACACACATGTACACACATAAACACCAGCCAATGCATTCACTTCTTTCGCAGTCCACAACAGCAAGTTCCCTACGCTCAAATTCATTGACACAAATAAGCAGCAGAGGACATCCTGCATGTTAGAATTATGTTTGGGTAAAAACTAGGAAATCACCTGACTGAAACAAAGAAACTGCTTGTTCTCAGATGCTTGGCTTTTTATGAGCATCCCTTTTAAGTGCCCCCTGAAGCCGTTTTTTTGCTCTGCATTTTAGTACAAAAACAAACCAAAACAGATACTTTTACTGTCACTGCTGCTATTTCAGTTGCACAGTAGACTGTAAGAGATAATCGACTGGAAATAAAGACAAGATTGTATAACAATTTTGATATGAAATGTATCATCATCTTTCTTTCCAACTAATTACTGTGTTACTTAATTCTTGTTAAGGTTTTCTTTTTCCTTTATTGGAGAGTGAAGAAGCAGACAGGAAATAGGGTAAGAGTGAGAAAAGACAAAAACCAGGGACATTATGTAGCATGTAGGGATGCAAATTTTACATAATTTTCCAAACTGAACACAGCATTATCAATCCATCTATTAATTATTAACACAAAGTACACAGGGTAGTTGTCACCATGCTGATAGAGCCATATCCAACCACGGATACATGATAGTCATGTAAAAGTGACTTGTTTCATTCACCACTTTGTTATAGAGCCGCAGTCCTCAATGACTTTGACGCATTAGAAATGTGTGAGTTCTCGCTACCAGCCATGAAACACCACAGTAAACTTTGTCATGGTGGCCCATTGCTAATTAAACTCCCACAATGCTCTGAGCTTTCCAACAGGAAACTGCCCGTAGTCTGAGCATCTACCTCCTAAGGTGGCTGCACTCGTCCATTGCATTGAACAGTTCTCCATCTGGTGGTGAAACCAGGTACTACAGCTAATGTAATAAACATTTTCTGACATGCATGTTCTTCGTGCCTGTCAGAATCTCTTTTTAATCGGTTCAGTTATTAGCAGCCATTAATGATTATCCATTATCATCCCTTGCAACATGAGATGTAACCATGTATCTACTGAGGTGCTTCATGTGCTTAATACTGCTGCATTTTTGCAAAAGTAGAGAGAATTATTGTGCTTTGTACCTTAACCGGTCACAAATAAGGCTGATGAATACATGGAGTTAGAACTAAAGCTACAAGAGACATACTACAATACATTTATCAGAAATCAAACAAGAATCTTTTTTGTCGTGTTTTCACACAGTGAGATTTCAATGGGTGACTCCCATCTATGGATATAAAGATAGAAAAAGGCACTCTATATACAAATCAAGTAAAAATCCTCAAAAGATATTATATGTAAACAGAATTTGTGCAAATGAGCAGTAGGATGGGTGGTAAAGTGCAGTCCAGTGCAAGACTCAGTTGTTTATGTGTCTGACATCCATTTACAGTACACTGAATATCCACAATGACTGTGTATATCTTGTCTATGAATAATGTGGGCATTCAAAATGGAAGTTTGCTTGTCTGCTTACCTCAGTAGCAAGTGTGATGAATGCATTCCTATATATTTTATTTTGTCATAGTTTCAAAGGAAGCTATTTGCACCACTTAGGTCTTGTTTTGACTCAACCGCTCTTTCTTTCACTAACTCTTCCAGGAATGATCTGGATGTTGGAGTCGCCTCTTTTCTTCAACCAGACCATCTCTCCCCAGCTGTACGACCTACAACTGTTGCCAGCAGCAGCGCACGAGCGGCCGTCGGTGAGAATCTCTTCTCCCAGCTCTTAAGGCTGGAGACGGCAATGGCTGTTGGTGACCTCAAGCACACCCTGCGTCCGGCCACAGCACCTTCCAGCAGGTCGCGGTCCAAAATGTCCCGCATTGAAGCCCTCAAGGCCACAGCTACATCCCTCTCCAAACGTATAGAGAGCGAAGCACGGAAGCTGGCAGGGGAGGGAGTCAACTATGGTGCAGCAACTTCAGTGGATGTAGATCCTGTTTTGGCGCCTATGCCCTCTACTCTTGCTGATGGATGCTGGGCAGAAACAGCCACAGAAAACAATGACATGACTATGAAGATCCAGAGGATTTTGAGTGACACAGGTCACAGTTCATACAACGGCACAGCTCTTCCTGGTGTGGGCAACCTGCATGCCTTCAAGGAGCAGAAGGAAAACAACGATACATACGCGGGCTTCACCAATCCACATACAACATCTGCTGATGCAGTAGGACCTGTTCTTAACAGCTACACACATGAAAGGATAAGGCTAGTCAATGGCTTGGAGAAGGAAGAGAGATTGGATAAAGCAGCACAAAGGAAGCAATCTGACAAGGAGGAGAATCGTACAGATCTCCACGACTCAAATACTAGTTCCCTGAGTGAGGGTCCTCTGCTGAGTGAAGGGAGTTTTTCTGAGGACGAGGTTAGCCCTCCTCGCCCCTCCAACTCTCGTGTACCTAAATCAGCAGATCGTCTGGAGTCAGTGGATTACTCTGCATGGCAAAGAAAGAATTACACGCGGCTGTTTGACTTCCAGAGGGAGGCAGCGATGTGCCCGGCCCTCAGCCCGCCACAGCACGACAGCAGCAGACCCATCTTTGAAGAGCTAAACAAAGGAAGCCCACTAAGTGTAATCAACATCTTCTTAAAAAATATTGATGGCCATGGTAAAGGTGAGTTCACACATGAGCACCTGTCCATTACAGAAATTATGTCATTTGTCATTTTGTCAGTGATGTGACAAAAATGTCTTGTCTGACAGCTTCACTGTGGATTTATGAACAGTTGACCCCCAAAACCCCCCTAGACTGTCTGTATAAAAGGGGTGTTTTCTTAAATTTACACAATTTGCCCTAGCTGAACACAATAAAAACAACAGAAATCACCAAATTTTAAACTCAACGATAGTTGAGCTACTCATCCATGACATGCAATTTTGTCAGAAAACTTGACCAATCTAAGCTTGCAATTGTGGTATTTCATCAAAATCATTTTTTTCCTACATTTATAATTTAAATTTTTGCCAATAATAAACCCTTTGCACTAACCAGATACTGTAGATAACAAAAAATCTGCTCTCTTTAGCACAACCATGACACAATTAGTGATTCATCTGTGGCCAATAGCTACGTGCCAAAACATTGTTTGACTTTGCAGCTGAACAACAGGTTGTGTTTACAAAGAGCAGACAAGTGTATGGAAGCCATATCAGAATATAAGTAGTAAAATATCTGTAATATGCAGAATCACTAATGTTTTTTTGTATCATAGTGTACAGTAGATATCGTTGAGCTTTGTCTACTTATAGCCATGGATGTGTTGTTTCTATAAAACTGCTTTATATTGCATAAAAGTGAATTCACATTGAGTGAAAATATGACCAGAGCAAAAAAAAATGCCCAGAAACTGCTTGAGGTTCAGAGAAATCTTTATTTTTCTTTTGTTAACTTTGGTTATTTGAGGCTAATACGACCAAAGTTAAGGAAATAATGACATTGTTCTTGTTAATTTGTATCTATGGTTAACCTTTAAGAAAAATGTAACTATATCAGCTACACAGAACATTAAAACTGTCTCCATCTGCAACATACTGTAGGTCTGTGTTGATAATGTGCTGTCTGTTCTGTATCCTCTAGTGAGTGGGAGAAATTCAGAGACAAATTCTCCTTCTGCTCATTCTTTGCACTCTGGAAATGGCCTTGGAGACGCAGCAGTCTATGAAGATGACTTTGTGTCGTCACAGAGCAGCAAAACCACCGGCCAGTTAAAGAGAGGCTCCAATTCTCCCAGGTGAAAAGAAAAAAAAAAAGCACAGTTTTAACGTGACCACTGGGTGGCAGTCATGCCACACAGATAGAAAGACCTTTAAGATGGAAAGATTGAATGTTTCCAGGCTTTTTAGAATGAATGCTAACCAGTTAGCACTAGACATTTGTGTTGGATGTTTTTGTGCTGTCTTTCAAACCCTGAAGCAAATTTTAATCAGTTACATTAGTTTAAATGTCTTACCCATATGTCCACAATGTTGCTTGCTTGCTTTAATAATATAATCGTTCCATTAGGAGCATATTGCCAATTTTAAATCAATGTTGTTACTATTTTCCTGCATATGTAGGGAGGAGGGCTGTTGTGTCTGATATTTTCTGTTTTGACGTGTTTCTTTTGTAAAAGAAAAGCAAATTAAGGATTTGATCATTCCGCTCTCCTTTCTGTCAGCACCAACAGTCACTTTGAAGAGCTGATGAGGAGGTCTCCTTATGAGAAAAGCACAGGAGGCATTTATTCCCACCATTCATCTTTTCACTCGTCCAATCACTCTCCGCATCCTTCCTCTGGTTCAACATCTGGCTCTTCACCCCACTCCAGGCATTCTGCCAGAAAAAGAGGTGAGAGTGACTGTTTTTCAATTATTTTCTGGAATGACTCTGAATTGTGAACCCGTTTTATGAAAATTAATGTTTATAGATTAATTTGTTTCAGTTAAACTGTCTTTAAGGCCAGTTGCTGCACTATATAACTGTTTAATTCGTCTGCAGGAACGGCATCCGACCAGAGCGACGCCACTCTGGTGGAGGAGCAGAGGAGCTCTTGCTCACCGCCTTCAGAGTCACCATCATCTGATTCCAGAAAAAGAAGCTCAGACAAAAGCTCTGCCCACAGCCAGGTCAAGAGTGTCCACTCTAATGACACTTTAGGGGAAACTTCAGGCCAGTCTCACCAAAGGTAAAGATCCTGTGCAGACCGCTTTAAAGATTAAGTTTGTCACCTGCAAGGTTCTTCTGTTCACTTCGTCTCAAAGATGTCTGATTGAATGGTGTGTCCAGAACAGTGAGAGAGGTGGATGAATGGTGAACATTGTTCCCACAAGTTTAGGTTACCCTCACATCCAGTTGTCCCTGGTATTTCCTTCCTTCCTGGTTTTCAGTGACCTTCTGTGTAGCACTGCATTGGTGTTGTAGTGGCAGTGCTATTGGCTAACGTTGATATACTTGTATGTGTTTCTGGAAATGGAAGCCTAAGGTTAGAATGTTTCTTTTCACAGCATGATTGTTTTACTCTATTTCTGGGTACTTATTTCATTCATCACAATGATTTTGCCATAAGTTTGGTTTTAACTTAAGAGAAATCAAGCTGTTTATATTCAGGTGTTCATGTTTTATGTGAATCTCTACATGAAATCAGGAATTAGTTGGTTATCTTAAGCACTAAGTCATCTCAGCTGTTGCTGTTTCGACCACTCAGAAACCTCCACTTGGTGTATACTGTTATTCATTACCTCAAAGTAAATTTATCTGGGTATGACCAATTACTAAAGTACACTTAGAGGGGCCCCGGTTGAGGCTGCCAGTGCAAACGGTGTTGTGGTTGTTGTTCTGTTGAAGGCCTGAGGGTTTAAGCAGCTGTGTAGTGCCCAGCAACAGGAGCGAGCTGCAGTTCAACCAAGACAGAAACACTGGTTATTTTGTTTTGGGGGCCGGCAGGGTTGCCGCTTGGGTCAGCCTGCTTCACCACAGCTTGGGCCTGCTGCCAAAGGAAAGGAGAGAGATTTTTTTTTCCCTTTTAATCTCACTGCGAAGTAGTGACATTTGAGCCCCCTAATGGTACTCTGAAGCCCAGGTGGCAGATTCTTGGGATTCTGTGGAGCCTGTGTGTCTTGCACAATAAAAGCATTCTGACAGGATTGTATACTTCCCACTGCCATTTACAATGTAAGCTGCTTTACTGTGGTGGTCGACAAAAACTTATTTCACTTAGGATGTTATGTGAGCTGTGTTACTACAGCTCATTGGCTTTTTGCACGTCAGTCTTTGTGCATATTACAGCAGTTTGTCACATTGATGTTGCTGGGAATGTTGCTGTATAAAATGGTTATATTTAATTTATATGCAGTGTTATGATTGGGGAAAAAATGCGCATTGTTATTGTCTCCTTGACATCGTCCTTGGCCTCATCATGGTCATCTCTGAGCAACACAGTGTAGCCATTCATCCTCTGGGCCTCTCACAGCAGCTGCCTCAGTTATTTCTAAGCTTTGCAGCATCAGGGCCTCCTCTTTTTTATCATTTGGCCAATCTGCTCCTCTTTTTAAAATAGCCAGCCAATTCTGTGTAACATTTTTCAGTTCATCATTTAAAAACAGCGCTTTAAAATAATGCATAGTAGTAGTAAAGTATGTTATGTCAGCTCCCATCTATCAGGTGTTTGCCCTTCACATTTTTAATGTTTTTTTTGTCAATACTAAGTTATAACTTAGAACATGTCAATAAGATTTACCTCTGATAAATGAGACCCCTAATTCTAGACACTGAAACCCCATTTTCAGAGATCTTCTTGTTTGAAAATTAAAACCACCTATTTGACATTTAATTTCTCTTTTATTGCAGGTCCAAATTGGCCTCTCCTTCAGGCTCTCCAGACCCAGCTTCTCCTCCGGGACCAGACTCTCAGAGCGAATCTCTGAGAAGTGGCTTTCTGGGCGCAAACGTCCCAAACACAAGCTCCTCAGCTCAAGGTGGTAGAGCAGAGGCTCGGCCCACAGGTAAACAAATGCTTCTACTTACTTGTGGCTTATGTCCCAGTACACTTGATCAAGATTCCTTTTCATTTATTCTGCCCTTGCTTTCTTGCAGGTGAGCTCCAGTATTCACCCGCTGTGTTGCAGCAGCGTATGGCAGCAGAGCTCCAGTACCTGGAGTCCATCGAGGAGTCAATGAGGCAGCTGGGGGATGTGGAAAGGCTGATGGGCGTGTCCATGGCAAAGCAGGAGAGCGCGACATTGGCCCAAATGCTCAAGGTAAAGGAGAAGACTTTCTTGCTGGCAGTAGTAATATTGATGTTGTGACGTAAAGCTCTTCTCTGTCGATAATGTTTACATATAAGAAGTCGCATTAGGGATAAGCGATTGAAACTGATGTACACACAGCTTCCATAATCCTCTTACTGACTCATGAGAGATGATTTGGCATTCTCTAAAGGGTTTAATATTTCACCATTTGTGGTAAAAGCTCATACTCTAAGCTTCTATTTAATATTGAATAAGGTGGAAAACAAGCTGCTCACAGTTTCTGCAAGTATCGGCATGTTGTATAATAAATGTCACAAATGTGATTGTCGTTCCACTATTATTCAAAGATGGACCTAATTTATGTTATTGCTGCATAGCATTTGCATGATAAGTACCTGTAGCTGTTCGTTTGGCTCAGGTCTGCTTCACTGTAATGATTCTGTCTGTGTTGATGCACTTTATTGACCTGCTGTCTGACCTCTGACCCCACAGGCGAAGCAGCAGCAGCACGAACGCGACCTGTACGAGTTGAAGATCAAGGCTGAACGAGAAGCCCTGGAGGCGAAGCTGCAGATGGAGGAAAACAGACAGAGAGTGGCCAGGGTAACGCCTCCATTACACATTATTAATCAGTTAGCTTACAAGCACCAACAGATGAAAGATTCAACGTTTGCAACTTCACCTTTTGAATTCCAGCCTACGAGCACTTGTGTTTCTGTGCGTATAATGTTTATGTGTGGTTTTGTCCAGGCTCATTTGGAGCTGCAGGAAAGCTTGGCGGCGACTCAAAAGGAGACTTTGGAAGGCCTCCAAGAATCTACTACTAAGATGATGAGTCAACAGGCTGAGGCAGCGCGGTACACAGCCGATGCCGCCCGACACATCAAGGAGGTCAGCAATCACTTCCTTCCTCTCTGCCTGGAAAACAGCCTGTGTCATAATTTTACTACAAAAGCTGATTGATTGTTGAGTTACAGGAAAGAAATAATAAGTGAAAGGGAGGGGAAGGAAGCGTAATGTCCCGTGTAAGATCCACCAAATTAAACATGCGATCTGTGTGTCGTGTTCTCGTCCATCAGATGACAGAATTAGCGCGGTCGCAGATACCAGGAACTGTGATTGTTCCTGCTGTTGCCACTGATTCCTCCATGTTGGACCAGCGAGAGGAACAAGAGAGCTCCTATACAAAGCAGCGACGCGACAAAGACGACTCTGACAGGTACTTTAAAACACTTTAGTAAGTGTCACGATCTGGTGGACACACAGCTTCCATGTCCTAATTTATTATGCTTTAGATTCAGAATGGAATAAATCACATCCCCAATAATACATTGCCGTTTACATAGAAACGTCCTGCTCCTGAGTCACACCTTTGTATGATTTACCACCAAGGGCTAAGCTGAATATTTGTTCTAAATGTTTTAGCAGAGCTGTTATAAGGGAAAGTCTCACCGCCTCGAAAATCCTGAATAGAAATCTATTAGAAGAATCCATGATGCCAGAGATAGCGGTTGTATGACACATGTCACACCCTCCTACCAAAACGTATCTGCTGTATAAAAGCTAAACTGGGAAATATCAAGCAGCAAGCCCTGTGTCATGGAGCTGTGCGCATGCAGAGTAGAAATATAGCTTGTGGGCAAAAAAGCTGTTTAATCTTCTGAACTCCAAAACCCGCCAGCAGGTTTGAAAGGCATGTTATCTTTTGCCAAAAGTACACCATTCATCAGAGCCAGAAAATGTAAAACCAGGGAGAATCGTTGGAATTTCACCTTTCCAACTTGTCAACAGTCCTTGAACTGCTCGTCTGTGTCATGAAGTTTGTGGAAAACTTTATGAAGTTTGATCAAAATAAATATTTTCTGTGAAGTATGACAGTTTTAATGTGAGAAATCATAGAAAAAGGAAAAACCAAAGTGGTATTTCTTCAGCTGATTATTTTACATAAATTTAAAAAAGCTGAAATCAACCGGTAGAATGTTTTCCAGAGTTCCTCCTCTTTCTACTCATGGTTGTTCTGTTTCCATGGAGGTGCAGGACTTTATATTGCGGTGAAAAATGAGACCACAAAAATGTGACAGGAGCCAAACATGTCCAGAAACTGTTTGGGGTTCAGATGCTTAAACCTTATTTTGGGACAAGGCCATTAAAACCTTTTAGCATTTTTATCTGTCTTCATGTCTCAGTGAGTTAAGACTAGAGGTATGTCTCTCTCCCCTTTTGCTTGAAGAAGAGCCCGGTCTTAGTAGCCCACAGTAACTGACAGGGGCATTCCAAGATGGCTGCCAAATGGTGAGACTTTGCTTTACATCTTGTTTGCTTGCTCTCCTGCAGCTTTCATAGTGAGGTGTCAAGCAGAAGGACCAGGTGTGAGGAGCCCCTGTCGTCCCTGAACAGCCTCAGTCACTCTGACTCCCTGTCCTTCAGAAGACCTGATCTCAGGTACCTGTCAGGCCCGATGTGTAGCACCACTTTTACTATCTTCCATTTGATTTGGGGAAAAGAAAGCAAAGCAAGCACTGAATCTGTTTCCTCCTTCCTCAGCATATCTGCTTCTAGCAGCCACCATAGCCCATCACATGTCTCCTCAGACACCAGAGAACGAACTAATAAAGACGTAGTAGAGGGGAAACGGAGAACCGTAGGGGCTGAGGAAAGGCTGGAGAGGAAAGCAGCCAGCAGCTCCATAGAGGAGGAAGTTCCAACAGCAGCGAATGACACCCTCTGCAGTGACAGCATCCCCTCTGTGGTGGATGAGAAAGGTACTGGAGTTTATATGTGTATTTTTACACGTCTCTCTCCATTGTCTTCATGCAACAGTCGGTAGCTACTGTTACAGCATCATCACCACTGTTGGTAAAAATATCGAAACTGTATTACTGTCATTTAACCTGTACTAGAAACAAAACTGTGTAAAACCATAGTGTTGTAGTGACAAAATACAAATTTTAACCAGAACTATGAAATGGGAAGTCCTCTTTACATAGGCTCCAATATATTTTTGGCTTAATTTTAGGATTTTGCATATTTTTTTAAGGCTCTTCATGGCCTCTTTTGACATTTTAGCACCATTTGCAACAGTGCACACTTAAAGGTTCTCAGGCAGTTTTTTTTTTGTCTGTTTCAGGGACCTAACTACAAAAGGTTCAAGAATTTTTTTTTTCTGATTTGTAAAGCACTTTTTAATTTGGAGTTCAAAAGGTGCTCTATAAATATTGATAATAAGAATTATGATTAATAATATTATGATTGAGCATGATGGGAGAAAACACTGGTTAGTTAAAAATTGAGATAACAATAATAATTGGTATTATCAACAGCTGCACAGTGACGTGGTGTTTAGCGCTGTCACCTTGCAGCTAGAAGATCCCTGGTTTGCGTCCCGGTCTTCGCGGGATCTTTCTGCATGGAGTTTGCATGTTCTCCCTGTGCATGTGTGGGTTTTCTCTGGGTACTCCGACTTCCTCCCACAGTCCAACAACATGCTGAAGTTAACTGATAGCTCTAAATTGTCCGTAGGTGTGAATGTGATTGTTTGTCTCTATAGGTAGCCCTGCGACAGCCTAGTGACCTGTCCAGGGTGTCCCATCCTTCGCCCCAAGTCAGCTGCGACCCTATTGCTGATTAAGCGGTGTATAGATAATGGATGGATGGAATTAGCATTGTTATTATTATTATCATCGTCATTATTTCACACTGATCTTTTCTCTGACTCCCCAGCAGACAGTACTTCAGTGGCCACAGAGTACTCACTCAAGTTCGATGAGTCCATGACAGAGGACGAGATAGAAGAACGTTCCTTCCGGTCTCTTTTGCCGTCTGAGGCTCACCGCCGTGGAACTCTGGAGAAAAAGGCTCGGCACCACGAGGAATCAGAGGACGATGGAGCCAATCACAACACAACATTGGTTTCAGGATCAGGGTTGCACAATACTGTAAAGGTGAGACGGCAGCACGGTTTTCCAAATATTGGGCAACTTAAACACTTAAGTCAGTGTTTGCCTTTGAAGCTGGTTGTGACTGACTCTCTCTCTCTCTCTCTCACTATATATATATATATATATATATGTGTATGTATGTATGTATGTATGTATGTATGTATGTATGTAATTGTATAATGTGTTGTATAGATGTTCTTTATTTAGCACGTGGCTTATGTCCCTTTTTTGTTGTCTTTTACCCAATTATTTTACCGTCTACCTTTAACTCAGTTCTCGCTGTGACTCACCTGTGTCCTCCTACATTCCCAGGACATAACCTTTTCTGGTGGACAGGAGAGCTTCTCCCAGTTCACTATGGACATGGTGCGTCAGTACATGAAGGACGAGGAGGTCAGGCTGCAGCACCAGAGCTCTCTGCTGCATCTTCGCCAGAAAGCCCTCAAAGAGAAGACCAGAACGGAGCTAGCATGGTTGGAGCATCAGAAGAAGAAGCTGAGAGACAAGGGAGAGGATGACAAAATGCCTCCAATCAGGAAGAAGCAGAGAGGACTTCTGATGAAACTACAGCAGGAGCAGGTAATGACTGTAACTCATAGGGGAGCTTTGGGGTTTACTGTGATCTCAATTTCTAACTAGCCGGTGTTTTCTCCCACGATGCTAATTTTCTCAGGCTGAGATCAAGCGACTTCAGGAGGCCAACAAAGCAGCAAGGAAGGAAAGGCAGTTGTTGCTGAAGCAGCAGGAGGAGATTGAGCGGATGAGAAACTCAACACTCAGACTGAAGGAGCGACTGAAGTGTGCTGGGGTTGAAGCTCCGCCTGTAAGTAGCGCAGTCACTGCTAACCTTCAGAGTTTACACGGAGAACAAATAGATTTGAAAGGCTTTAAGTATTAACACATAAACTTAACTGAGCATGCTGCCATGTTTGTCTTTTTTGTTTGGCTTTCCTAATTGCTGATCTCTGTGTGTGTGTGTGCCCACCGTCCGTCCTCCAGGAGACTCCAGTGTCAGAGCTCCCAGAGTCTGAACCAGCCTCGCCCAGCATGAGGCACCCTGATGACATCCGCAGTCCCTCCCCTTCGCTCTCCATCTCAGGAAGTGAGACCAGCAGCATCATGCAGAAGCTCAAGAAGATGCGCTCTCACATGGATGAAAAGTAATGACCTTAATTTCATTTTTATATATTAACTGGGTTCTCTCAGCTTATTGACAAATTTCCCAGCAAATTACCAGAGATAAAATTCAGACATTTACAAATCTTATTTCCTGGAAGTTCTTACCTTAACTAGTAATGAACCTAATTGAAGCTAACAGTAATATCAGTGCATGCCATCTTTCTCTTTCTGTTAGAAGTGCTGGGGATGTGAAGATAAGCATGCTCCATTTTGCTCTCCCTCTAGACTAGACGAGCATCCACACACTCTGCAACAACACCCCTTTAACTTAATTTGTCTGGAACAGTCCTAATGCAGCCTTAAATGTTTGAAAGACAGAGAATCCCCCAAGAATTCTACATGACTAACACTATGTGAGCTCAATACTGCAGCTTTCACTTACAGATGAGACAAACATAGGCTGTGCATGCCATCGCTTCTGTTACTTCCTTCTGTGATCACAATGGGCTTGGAGTTGCTGTAGATCCTCAGAGGTTTTAGGCTTCACTAGCAGCGTTGGTCAGGTGATTGTAGAGCCTCTCATGACCGGGAAGCTCAAACAAGTGTGCTAATTGTTCTGGGGTTTAGGATTTATAATTTGGCTTTGGCAATCTTCTGTGGAAGCATTTTAACCATTTTCAGGGTTAGATTTGTCTAAATTTATACTAACAACACAACTGTCAGTGTAGTTTAATGCAGTGTGTTCCCATTAATGTTACTACATTATGAGTTTCAGAGTCACCACAATTAAATTTAGATTATCTCTGCAAAATAAAACAATTCAGAGCTTGTGACTAAAAACAAAATTTTGCATATTTGGGTCCAATCTTGCATGTAGTGGCTTGCTTGTCATATTATAATAATATGGATAAATTACCATGTGTCTCTATGATATTCTCTATATTTACTGCCCTGGTAATCATAGCTGCACCCATATATGCAGCTCAGAGTAACCCAATAACAAAGCTGTAATCACTTCTGAGGGTGTTTCCTCACACAAATTGTTTATCAGTCAGGGTTACTGATAAATCTGTCATTTAACTTCCTCTATAAGTAGGTTTGAGGGTGATTATACCCGAACCAACTCCCAAAGCAAACTTGATGCTCACACGCCAAGTTAAATGTTCATTAGAAAGTATATCTCAACACAAAATCCTTTAAAGTCACAGTTTTCTACCAGAAGCCTGACAGACTGACACGCTGGGTGCAATAAAACTACATTTTCTCATATCACTCTCTCCCTTTCTCTCTACTTGTCTTTTCCCTCTGCATCTCTTGTGTTTTTTTACATTACGTGTGAATGTGTGTGTGTGTGTGTGTGTGTGTATATGTATGTGTGTTTGTTGTACATGTCCATACCCATGTTTGTGTGGCTCTTTTGACTTTGTCTGTTGCGTGCTTGTGTGTTGTAGACACTGTTCTCCTGTCCACTACTTCTTCTCTGTGTTCACGGCCCACCACTGGGCCTCCCTCAGTGTCTGTCTTCCCAACCTCCACCCTAAATTCCAGCTCTTTATCTACAACCAGTTGGTCAGGTACTGTACAGTGCTCTTCACCTCTCCACCCTAGCCCTGCCCTCCCCTGCCCTCCCCTGCCCTGCCCTGCCTCACCTCCACCCCATGGAACATGCTTGTGTTCATCCACTGGCACTGGGACCTTGTTAGGGTGGGATGATGGATGATGAGTGGCTGGATGTGCTGGTTTGTTTGAGGTTTTCTGTGGGATTTTAAGAGGTTTTTAACTTCCAGGATGGGGCTTGTGTGGGGGAGGAGCTTAAATTAACGACTGACAAGTGCCCAAGGAAAGCTGCTTGATTGAAATAAGCTAACCTTTTGACAGATTCCCTTTGAATTGAGTTTTTAATCTATGTCACCAGTGTACCAGTGAAGGTAATAAAGCACACTGGTTGAATTACAGTAAAAATGAGAGAAAATTGGATTAACAAAAAATTCTGTCATGGTAGTCAAAGGTTATGCTTATTTATTAGCAGCATTCCTTGCTGGATGGAAATCTCTGACTCAAAGCTGGGATTTCGCTAATTTCAGTGGTGTTGATTTTGCAACTCTTTCCCTTTTTGTGTCTTGCCTCTTGGAATAAATTGCAAAAAAAAATTGCAGCGCAACTTATTCTTTACATTCTGGCCACTGGCTAGGCAGCTGCAGCCCATTTACGTATATAAAACACTTTGAGTAGAAACCGCAGTATGGCATGAGCGTAAAGGATTTTTGCAGAGAATAGACCAGACATAGAGTGGTCTGTCTCTTTAATGAGCCCAGTAAATCTTAACTTGCTTCTTTATTATGTAACTGTTGCTTAGGATGGGATAATAAGTACAGATGGTCATTGGCTGTAATAGAGTTTGGGAAGGTACTAAAAAACCCCACAGTCTCGTTCTTGAGCATCTGGGCTGTCATCAGTTTACATTAGGTCAAGAGAAAGGCCTCCAAATTAGATCAAGGCTAAATAATACTGCACTGTAATGGCACCCATAGCTGTGGGAGATACCGTTACAAAACAGCTACACCTAACTGCACTTTATTTCAGACAGCTGCAGAGATATGGATGTAAGTTGGATTGAAGAATTACACACCTTTTGGTTGTGCAAAACAGCAGAACCCTTGTATTTTAGTGTTATCGTTATTGCACAATGTTCAGGTTGTATCAGTGGGACACTCAGAGAGCTGTGTTGCTAAATATGTTTGAGGTGTGTGCGACTTTGCTCAACGTCCAACCCCTGGGTTTGAGTCTGATGCATGAATCTGACATCTTCACTATTATTTCTCTGCTCCTCTTTTCTCCTGAGTGACATTTCATTACTTTTTTGATTTGATGGGTACTTGTGCATTTCTATACATGGATGATAATTCTAGGCATGTATCAGATGTGTGTTTGCTTGTGTGTGAGTGTGTGTTGGCTAAGAGGTTTGAGGTGAGTTTGCGGTAATAACTGGATGTCCAGGTGATTTGGGTCTGCTTGCTCCTGTGCAGTCATGATTAACCTTTTCTTATACCTTATGTCTTTTTCCTCCTCCTCTTCTTTCTCTCACCACTTGTTCTACCCATGTTCTTCTTCCTGTCTTTACCCTCATCTCCATTATCTTCATCCGTCTCCTCACCCATCATCTGCATCTCCCTCTTTAATTTATTCTCCCACTTCCTCCTCATCCCTCCGTTCTTTTCCCTTTCATTCTCATCGCCCACCTCTGCAGGTTCCTGACAAAGCGAGAGCAGCAGCTGATGCAGAGGCGTCACCATGCCGAAGAGCTGCTGCAGTGGAAACAGCGGCTGGACCAGGAGGAGGCAGAGGTCCGGCGGATGGAGAAGGAAGCCCTGGCTGTGTGGGACCAGAACACGCCTCGGGACAAGGATCTTAAAATGTCAGAAAGTCAGGAAAAGGACATCTCTGATATTAGCTCCCGCCACAGTCACCACCGAAACTCAGAGCCCCGAACTGACAGTGAGAAAGGTGCAGCTATAGGATTCTATCTGTTTGAAACTGAGTTTGAAATGTGATTTGTGGCACAGTGCATGCTTTGGGAAGGTCAAGGCAAATATAATGACCCAGAAGTAATGTGTGTAACTTTCAGAGTATGTGAGTGAGGGCGACTGTTCCTCAGCGACACCTGAGTCCAGTATCCACACAGAGGGATCCCAGCAACTGAGAAGTCCTTCCTCGGAACAACCTGCTTCGGTCGCTGAAACACCTTTGGCTTCGGTCCAGAGCAGCCCTGTGAATTACACCCAGGACTTTACCTCAGGGTCACAGTCACCTGGCAGAAAAGTATGCATGACTGTGGATGTCTTTTCCTTTTGTATTTCAGTGTTGTGAATGTGTGAAAATATTCCTAATTCATCAGTGTTATCATACCATACACTGATGTAGCTATGTTTAATCACAGACACATGATATTCCCAATAAAAGCACACTCAGCTACAAGTACACTATCTTTGTAAAGCTTTATCTTGAATGCATGAGCTCTGGCAGAAAGTCATTCACCACCACAGAAGTCTTTGTCATGGTGGCCCATTGGTAGCTAAACTTCCCACAATCCTCTCTGCATAGGTCAACCGGCAGTTTTTCTTTAAAAAACAAAAAAATTACAAGTCAAGCTGAAATTTTGCAAATATCTCAAACAAATCGGACACGGTAGAGCAGAAATTGTTCTAAAGATTTGATAGTTGAAGTAGGAATGGTGCTATATTTTTGATAACAAATCATCATTAGCATCCCTAGTTTAGGCTCTTCTTTCATGTAGCTGCTCCAAAACAAGCTCTCATGTAGAAAACTTTGCCAGCAGGAATTCACAGTAAAAGAGTACACCATAATTGTTTGTTGTTGCTACGATTCGTACTTGGTGAGGAACACGGAAAGGGCATTAGTTGATTTATGTAAAATATTAATGTAAGCATACCTCTGATCAATTTACCCAACTGTGATGTCATGTCCTGAAGTAATGTTCCTCCCTCTTTCCGTTCTTCCTTCTCCTCCTGTATGGTCTTTCCAGTCTTCTCCTCTCAAAGGCAGCCACAGCCCTGCTGCCTCTTCTTCAGATGCCAGCAGTAAAACCAAGATGCAGGTTCGTTCCACCTCCCGGACACCTAGCCAGGCCTGCACTCAGCCCACTGACCCTCCCATGGTCACGCAGACTGGTGAGTTATTGACGTACAACACACACACAGTATGCAGCGTATATGGAGTGTAAAGCGGTTCCAGATTGTTCTTAGAGAAGATGGAAGCGGTAAAGCAGAGAGTGGGCATAATGCAGCTATATTGCTGGCACTGTATAGTCAGGCATAATGCGATTCTGCCAGGAATACATTATGCAAGCACTTCTCTGATGCCTAACCTGCTTAGCTATGTGATAGCTGGAGGAAACACTGTGCATTGCACTTGGTTGTGGCACAAGCGAAAAATGGTTTTGCTGGCCTGGTATTGTAGCTGAATGTGTTTTATTCTTTTTCAGGCCACTGTTTAAACCTGTAATCTTTGTAATGCTCATTGTTCATTGTGTTTAGAAAGATGAACTTTACACATTCTTGGTAAAGAAAATGTACAGTAATCCCCAAAGAACTGGGTTTGAGTTTGTGTGGAGCTAAAAGTTGGATTAATCTTTGCTAATCAGAGTTTTGGCACTGGGGTCACATTCTAGCTGTGATTTATCATTGAATTTTGCTTTCAGAAACCATTTCAGACCAGAGTGACATAGAGAGTCGTATCAAGGCCCTGAAGGAAGAACTCAGAAAACGTAAGTTTATGGCCTACCAGCTGAAGAAAGAGCAGAAGAAGCGAAACAAGGAGCGGCTGAAGGCGCAGGAGGCCAGCCTGCTGAAACAGCTGGAGGTAAATATCTGTCACCAGATGTCCAAGCCAGATTTTGAACATCCAAACAAACTTAGATGATTTTGTGTTTTTTAATGTGTGTGTGTTTGTGCATTTGTCCACATACTGTATGAGTATATCTTCATATCTTTACTTTTATTCACCTGTTTTCATTTCAGAACTATAACAACTTTATTGAGAAAACTAAAGCAGAACTGAACAAGGAGCCAGACTCAACACCTGACACCAACTCCCAGATCAAAGATTCCAGCTCCATTTTAGAACAGTCCTATATTAAACCACCTCCAAACAGGTACTAAACACAGATTAAAAACAATATTCTGGTGAATATTTGAAACTATAAATAGATTTTAAACAAAGTCTTTCTTTCTCAGGTCTGAAACCAGTAAAATCTCTGACTCTGAAAGGACACAAATTCATCGCGGTAAGTTGCTTATATTCATCATAACTAAGACTTACATTATATGCAGTATTTATTCAAAATGTTTTATGACAGAAATGTTTCAATAATATGATTCCCTCCTATTATGATAGATGCCCGTCCTCAGCCACACTGTAGTAGATCCACTTCAGTGCCTGAAGATTTCTCTGATGACGAACCACAAACAGTCACTCCGACTGTGGCAGCACATGGGAGCCCAGAAGAGAGGAGCCGTCTATCCACAAAGGCTCTTTTAAGACCTCATTCAAAAGAAGACAAAACAGAATCTGCTGATGAGAACATTGTGTCTGATCTTAGATCTGATATTCAAGAAGAGCTGGACGTAGAGATGAGCTCCAGGGTTGAGGATGAAAGCTCTCAGCATCTTTTCAAACTAGAAAAGGAAGACAGACCTGACTTCCAGGAGAGATTGTCTACATCTAAACACATTTCCTCCTCCTTGGATGAAGAACATCATTCTCAATCTGTTAGCATAGAACAGGATAAACAAATGAAGAAGGGGGAAATATCTGAAGGAGGGCAATCTGTAAAGTCAAATCTTATCGACTCTCGACAACCAATTTCAGCTGCTGCCGACCTCGAAACCTCGCCGCGTCCAGCCTTCAGCTCCTCATCCAGTGAAGGTCCCTTCTCTTCAAATAAAGAAGCTCCCATCAAGGATAATGAGGCTTCTCCTGTTGCAGATGGTTATCACGATGACTTCGAGTCGTCAGTGGAGTCTTCACCTAGAGAGGTGCATCGTAGTTCCAAGCTTGACTCTCACTTTTCAGTTTCCCCCACTGAAATCAAGGTTTCAAGAAAGGACTCCTCTAGCAGAGCTGCGTCAGATGGCCAGGATGAGGTGGTCGATGAGGTAATAGCTGAGGAGCTGAGTTACCGTTCTGATGCAAGTGAAGCTAGCCGCCAATCTGAAAGACTGTTAGATCTCCTGAAGAGAACAGAAGATTTCCAACCTGACAATAAGAGCAGTACTTCACCACCTGTCTCCCCCCTGCAGACCCCTCTTTCTCCTCTTGAAGATGAAATGCCGAGCTTTAACATCGGAGACCGGGTTCTTGTCGGTGGCGTTCAACCCGGCACTCTCAGATTCAAAGGTCCAACCAGCTTTGCCAATGGCTTCTGGGCCGGGGTGGAGCTGGACAAGTCTGAAGGGAGCAACAACGGTACTTACGATGGCGTGGTTTACTTTGAATGTGTGGAGAGCCACGGTATCTTTGCTCCTCCAGACAAAATCTCTCACCTCCCTGACAAATTTGAGCTCTACACAGATACCACAGAGGATGAAGATTCGTTTTTCGATGACACGCCTGATAAAGATGAGAGTAAACGCAAAGCGGATGAGGACAATTCCCAAAAACAAGCTAATCTGGAGAGCAGAAATGAACAAACATCTTGTAAAGACACCGAATCTGAAGATAAAAATGTTACAAATGAGTCTCTTCACAAGAGCCAGGCTCCACAAACGGCCAAATCCCACCTCAATTCACTGCATCACAAGGAATCCAAGCATCCAGTTTCTAATAGCAACACGAGGGACATAATGTTGGATTTTGAAGACGCATCTCACAATCTGATCATATCTGACATGGATAAAGTAGACTTTGTGAAGCAGAGTAAGAAGGAAATTACAAGCCTAGTTGAGAGAGAAGATTTAGACTCAAAGAGCTACCTTCCTCCTGCTGATCTCACCACAGATATCAGAGATGATAAGAGAGAAGAGACAGACAGAGATTTGCTGGACACATTCGCAGACAAGCTCCTCAACAGCTTCATGAAAGACACCGTGGCGGAGTTTGCTGAAATTAAAAAGGCAAAAGAACAGAAGATTGAAGCTGCCAACCAAATGAATGGTAGCCTGTTTGGAGAAACAATTGAAGAAGAAGAGTGGATGACCTCAGTGGAACAAAAAGATGGCCTGCCCTTCTTTCTACCTGCTGAAAAGGAGGAACTGTCTTCTCCAGAACTGTGCAACCGACCTGTGAGTGTATTTCTGATTCCTGACGTACATGCTGTCCAAAGTTTTACGCAAAAATAACATTTTGTTTCCATGTGTTTGGTCAACAAAGTCAGCCAAAAGTCAGCAGACAGTTTTTCAATGTTTTGATGCCGTTTTACATAATGATTGATTGGACTTTAGAATTTCTTCTGTCCGGAAGCCCAGGCAGTGATTGTATCAAGTCACTGACAAACAGTTCTTGTTTATTTGACCCCTAGAACTCTTGCTTTAGGGATGTGTTCAGCCAAAGTCCAACTTTATGTTTACAGACTATTGAATTTCTTGGTCTTTGCTGAAAGCCTTTGTGTCTGAAACAGTAGTAAGAAAGGTAGCAGATTAAAGTGTAAAATCCTGGTTATTAATTAGACTTGTCCTATAATATTGCAAGGAGATTATTATTTATGATATTTTCTAATCTAAAAGTGAAAATATGCATGAAATTCATATTTTTTGGTTCTTTTCACAACAGGAGAGTCCAGTGTTGGGGGCCAGTGGTCAAGAAGAGCTAGCCAAGCGACTAGCAGAGCTGGAACTGAGCCGCGAGCTGCTCGATGAGCTAGGTGACGATCAGGACTGGTTCGATGAGGACTTCGGCCTCAGCTCACGTAGGGAACAGCAAAGACTCAAAGAGAAAGAGGAAGAGGAAAGGCTGGTGGGGGGAAGAGGAGACCCATCAGGCAACATAGCTATAGGGGGGATGGTTTCATCTTCAGGTGGGGAGCAGCAGGTCAAGACTCCACCCAGACCTGAGCTGCCTCTACCCCTGCCTCCTAAACTACCTGAGCAGCCTGCCATGGTGGTGCCCCACTCAGCCTCTGAGGTGGAGAAGATGGTCTTCGCTGCCACACAGGAGATCTGGGACAGCTGTGACCTCGGGAAGGAGGGAGCACCGACCCTCGCACAACTGTCAAACCCTCAACCTTCTCAAGAGTATCTGGGCAAAGAGGCCGGCAGCCAGGACCAGGAGGCCCTCTCCATCCGCAGCTACAAAAAGGTAAAAAAAAAAAAGAAAAAAAAAGGCACTTGAAACCCTCCAACAACAGAGTGTACATAACAAAAACAGACGTCCTCGTGAAAATGTGCATTCTGAAATCACAGGCTTCCCTTTCTTTTCACTACAAAGCAAACCACTGAACATTTACACACAGTTGTCACCCAAGGCAGCTGGGCCTCCACTGGAGTTGACAAGACAGCATTTAATCTACATTTGTCCTCTGAGGTTAAATTCCACGAGAGTTCCAGTTATTCAGCAGATTCCTCTCAGATGAACAGCTGAATGTTTTCAAGACAACACAGCTGCTCCTGTTGATTTTTATTAGATCTCCCTGTAGCACTGAGAAACTTTCAAACCTGTCGTTCCAGATATTGCCTCAGTTAGTCTGGTGCTTTGGTTTGGATTAGGGATGCATCAGTGCTTTTAATCAGCAGCAGTGTTAATTGATAACACAATTACAACAGAAGGTATTACTTCATATACCTAATGAGCTATTTTTAAACGTATTATTTTGTTTTCAACGTATGGCATAAGTCTTACTTACTTAAAAAGCTTAAGAAGTTTGCTCTTATGAATCTTAGCATCCCATGGCTCACAGTGAATGTACTAGCTCTGCCCAGTCAGCATTATTCATCACAGAGGACTTTGTCATGGTTGCCCTTAACTAGCCTAACCCCCACAATTTTCTGATATGCAAGCCCTTTGCCATCTGCCTTATCAGTTACTATAGTTTTCATTGGCTTTCTTTGGCTATTATCGTTTTGCACTACTGCGTATGTATATTCTTTTCTGGATATGTAAATATCTATATATGTATTTAATTTTTTTTATATAGGTATTTTATTGTTCTCTTTTCCTTATTCCTAGAGTGACACCAACAGAAACCAAATTTCTTTAATGTTTTGTATGCGCTTGGCTATTAAAGCTTCGAATTCTGATTCTGATTGGTTGAATGAATAAAATCCCTACTTCAGATGAAAATACCAAACCTGCTGGGGTGTAAATATTGTTGACGCATCATCTCACTCATTCACGTTCACCTAACTTTGGGTTACTCAACCAGAGAAGCTTTATCCTCAGTCTTACAATTTGATTTTTATAGTCACTTTTAATTAATAGTACATATTAAAGCACTCATATCTCATTGTGTTCTTTCTGTAGGCTGTATATGACCTGACGTGGGAGATACTTCAGGACATTTATGCTGAAGACCCCAATACTGATCAGCCCCAGTGGTTGAAACCGCGACGAGTCAAGTCTTCCTCCTTTCACAGAGTCAAGACACCAGGAGACATCACCAAAATTCAGGTACAGTACTGCAGGACAATCACCATCAACAGGAAGAGAAACTAGTTTTGTATTTACTTAATAAACCCCCTTCTACTATACTTACTTAGTGCTTTAGGGCATAGTTTGTAAATTTGCATCCAGATTTCCTCTGTACGCTTTAGAGTCATTGGTTCTGTCAGAAATAGATCAATAACTTCACCCTCAACTTGTGAAAAGTAACAGCTGAGACTTTCTACCATCAAATCTAGTCGAGTTTGAATTCACTAGAAAATGGCACAAATCTACAAAAGCTTTGTTTTTGTGCATCTTTTTTCGCAAAATGAATTGGAGCTTTCTTATTCTTTGAGCTCATGAATGGTTTCCACTGTAGTTACTCACCTTCTGTACCCATCCTCACTGCATTGGTTCTATTTTGATCTGTGAACTCAGTTGTATCTGGTAATTGTTGTTATTCTCTGAAGTGTTTTTTGCTGCTGTTTCTCATTTGTTTTACTTGATTTTACTCCTAATTATGTGCTCTAATCTGCTGCTGGTATTTGTGGGTCTGCATGTGTGCCCTTTGCTCTCAATCAGATTGTCTATTTTTGAATTTACACCCAACTACAGTGGACGCTACCTTGGGTTTTTTGATGAAAAAGTGACTTTCTTTGAGCAAACAAACAAAGCTTGGCTTTTTCTCTTGGCTTATATCACTTGGCTTTCCCACCTAAAAACTATGTCCTAGCTTATTTATTGTCAGATATATTCATAAAGAGTTGTGCTAAATGTTTTTTTTTCCTATCATTCCACTACCAGTTTACCAGCATTTTCTGCAATGACCACATGAACCTAATGGAGTTTGCTCATAGTTTAACTGTACAGATGTCTTTCAGTGGCTGCTTTCTTATTTGATAAGTGTAAACAAAGTTGAAAATTTGACTTCCTCACCCCGGTTATTATCAAATCTTATGGAATGCAGTCATAAAATTTACAGTCACCTAAATGCATCATCCTGTCTTTTACACACAATATGATGTTTTGTTTTTTCTTAACTTGTCTAACAGGAATTCGTTGCAGCAGAAGTACTGAAACTTTATGGTCTGACGAAAGATCAGAACCAGAAGACTGACTGGCAGAAGATGCTCAAATTTGGCAGAAAGAAGCGGGACAAAGTCGACCACATACTGGTAGGTCGCAGAATGAAAAGTTTACAATATCAGGGGTTACACTTTTATGTTACCAGAACCGAACATCTAGTCTAATGCCATAAATCAGAAAAAAAGGAAAAAATGTGTTTACAAAAATGGGAAAAACTTGGAATTTACATGTACAACATGTTTCCAAGTGCCCACAGTTGTTGCCAATACTGGAAAAAAGGATGAGTATTATTTTACTACTTATGTAATCTTTTCTTCCATACTTGTTTCCTATTTGCTCTGTGTCAGCACAAGCTGCACTTCAGTGAAAAGTCCTTGAGTTTTTCTCACGTGACTTTTGGTCAAAGCTGAGTCACAAAGAATAGAATAATGTGTTGTTGTTTTTTTAGGAATTTTCATGATTTTAAGCTTAGATTTTGTTAAAACTTGCGATGGAACAGCATATTACAGAGAAGAAAGGTCAAGGACAGTCAGAAAATGTTTATATCCTGATTTGGATTAAACTGTTTCAATTATTTTCTCTAAATGGCAACAACAATTTAAAAATGTTCATATTTTTGATGTCTGGAGGTTAAAAACATAGATTGAGAATTAAAATTTTTAATGTTTTATATCTGCGGTCCCCAACCACCAGGATCATTTGGTAACGGGCCACACAGAAAGAACAAAAACTCTGTGTTTTATTTCTGGCAGACTCTGCAGGGTGTTTTAATTTGAAAAATGAGTAAATCGTCTACCTGTCACTTCCATCTGTGCTTGTTTCCTGCTCTTGGTTCTGTCAGTTTTCAGGCCCAGCCGTTAAATGAAGCCGTCAATCTAACATCTACCAAAGTTAATAAAAAACAAAAACATTGCTGGAGAGCTTCTTTGAAAAGAGGCAGAAGAAAAAGTAAATACACATTTAGCAACAAAAAGTCATTTTATTCATTTAGGAAACTTTTTTTTTAATTTACAAAAAAACAAAAAACGGTTATTTGCTATGTGAGGCGATGACCAATCCAAGATGCAAAAAAGGAACAGTATTTGATTGATATAGCAATGTCTTAAAAAATAATGAGCAGTTTTAGCTGAAGAACTAACTTTATGTTAGAATAACAGAATGCAGATCGGCATAAAAAAGACTGCCTTGAAATTGTGAGCCAAGGGGCTAAAAGTGAATGTTCAGTTTTTACCTGGGCTGCTCAGTGGTTCAGTGGTTAGCACTGTTGTCTCACAGCTGGAAAATCCCCGGTTTGCGTCCCAGGATCTGGGATCTTTCTGCATGGCGTTTGCAAGTTCTCCCTTTGCATGCATGGGTTTTCTCCAGGTTCTCCAGCTTCCTCCCACAGTCTAAAAACATGCTGAGGTTTATTGGTGACTCCAGATTGTCCGTAGGTGTGTATGAGTGTGATTGTTTGTGTGTATGTGTAGCTGTTACCTGTCCAGGTGTCCCCTGCCTTCGCCCTCAGTCAGCTGGGATAGACTCCAACCCCCCGTGACCCTAATGAGGATTAAGCAGTGTATAGATGATGGATGGATGGATAGTTTTTACCTGTTATTCGTCATGTTAATTACCTACGTTGTGAACAGCCGACTGTCTCTGTTCTTCCGTTATTGACTATTATTGTGTCTCAGGTCCAGGAGCTCCATGAGGAGGAGGCCCAGTGGGTGAACTACGACGAGGACGAGCTGTTTGTGAAGATGCAGCTGGCCGACAGCATCTTCGACGCTCTGCTGAAGGACACCGCAAACACGCTCACGCTAATTTCTGACAAGAGGGCCAGAAGAGACGCCCTCTCCTGATGAACTTCTCGCTCCGATGTTAAAACTACAACTTCTAGCTCAGTTTAATTCCTGACCCCACCCCAGTGGACTCCAGCGACCTCCCGCCGCTCGGGCTTCCACCAGCTGACGTGCCAACTGCAACCCTCTGATGCCTTCAGTCCCAGTATTACCTCTCAGCTGAGCAACTTGTCCTCGTTTCTGTTTTCTGTTCGTTCGCTGAATCTGCTTCAGCTGAAACCATAGTGGTGATGTCATTTGTTTTGTCTTTTTTCTCCACACAAAACGCCTCTCAAGCAATCCAGCCTTCGTAACCCTTAACACCATCTATTCTGAGCTCTGGCCTCCTGGACTGGTCCTTTGGTAGCCGCCAGCTGGAGGACGAGTAGATGTGTCGACGGGATGGACTGTGCCATCTGTAAGCATCTTAAAGTCCACGAATGCTGCTACGCTGATTGTTCCTCTGTGGACTTTAACTCACACCCACCTGAAACAAAAGGAGGTTGTTAAACTTTGTGTCGAATAAGTAAATATATATGAAATTGTAATAGAAGAGCAGATGAAGTCAAGACAGCGCAGTTTGGGTTTTGGTTTACTGTGTTGGCTTTAGAATGAAACGATGAGGTTCAAGTGGTGACTTTTAGCTTTCATTTTAGGGCTTTTGCATCCATATTAAGGGATTAGCTCTTTTTTTTACAAACACTCCTATTTTGGAGGCTTGTAAACTTGCCTTAAATGAAAAAAACTGACTGGAATCTTCAATTTTGTCCAGTTCTTGCTTGTTTACAGACTTGCAGATTGTAGTCTGGTCCAAATGCAGCACGAGCTAGTTGGGTTAAAGTCAGGTAACTTACCCAGCTTGACTGTATGTGCTGCAAAACAGCCTTTTTTTAGGGACTATGCATAAAAAAATCTGATATTATTCACCCAATATGGATAGAAAACAACACATTTAAAGCTGAAAGTCATCACTTTAACAGTTTGTCTTTCCCACTGCGCTCTACTGGAACATCGCTGAGTTCACATATTATATGGAACATTTTGCCTCCTTAATTATTTATTGTGTGGGAACGTCTGATCAGAAGAGAAAGGAGCGTTCAGAATTGTAAATGTTCTCGTGTAGAAAAAAGTTTTAACAGTGTGTAAAGAAAATCTAACGTTATTGTAAAAGCACAAATAGAAATGTGAATACGGCAATACATTATGTAGGAGAAACCAGGAGGCACAAATCTGTTTTAATATTTAAAGTGTTGATAATTGAAATAGTTTAATTTGTGATTGTCCAATCACCGCGTCCCACCTCTGTACTATATGATAGTAATATATATCTCTAGCAGGCTGCACAGAAACTGTCCTCGTGGGAGATTTTTCTTTTTGCAGCAACTGAAACTGTTTGAATTCTGTTTTTTCACTGCCAGCTGCTCAGCTTTTGTCGCTTCATTGTGCGACACAAGCATCCATCTGCATCCCGTTTAATAAAACAGAGCCGAGTTTAGTGTGCAAGCTGGCGGCTTTTGAAGTTTAACAAACTCAAAATACATGTTAGAATGTATAAATATAGTATGCAGGTGGGACACAGAAGGCCTGACATGATTTTTTTTTTTAGAAATCGCATTATGGGACAGTACTGAAATGCTGGATTTGAGCCTTACGCATCCTCCAGTCCATTTTCCTTCCTGAGAAACCACCAGAGGTTTGTCTCGTCTCTTCATCGGTTATCGGCAGAGCATTTACCCCGATGAAAACATCTGCTCGGCTACACGCTCCACTTCCAGCCATCAGTGGGTCCAGACAGAAGCCCGTTAATGTAGCCGGACTGCAGACTCTTTCCATGTTCTGTTTAAGTGCCTCTTTGAGTTGTAGATGTCTAATGACTTGTGTTGATGTCTCCGCATCCCCCCTTTGGACCTATTTTCTTCTTCGAATGTCTCTTTCAACTGCTGTATATTACCATTTTTTGGTAAACTGATCCTCAAACGGCTGCTCTTCCTTTTTACCGGTTTACCGATGGTTCAGTTTCTGCCTTATCGAGTCTTTCTGTAGCGCAGTTGAGGAAGTTTTTTAACAAACCCTCTCGTTTCCCTGAGGAAATACTTGTAAATCGAAAGTCTAAAAGTCACCTGCTTGTCGTGAATCTGCGCATATAGACGCGAGCGGAGTCATTTTATGGGTATGCTGTATCAGTTTGTGGAAGTAGGACTGTTTCTAAGGGCTTATCCAGTCCCTAACTGAGCTTGTTAATCCTCACCGACTGTTTGGAGCTAAAGTGACCTTAAACTCAGTCTTTTTTTGTTGTTGTTTTTCTACTGTCAGTGTTTTAACAGTTGCTATAAGATAATGTGTTCAAACTGTAAATTATATAATGTAGAAAAAGACCAAAAACATTTGATACCGATCGTGTGTCCATGCTGTAAGACTCTAACGTCGTATTTAACCGTGACCCTTCTGGCATCGTCCTCCTGAACTGATTGTACGCGAGAGGAGCTCCTCTGTAACTATGCAGTACTCGTTGGTTGTTTTGTACATGTGGACCAAGCAGCTCAGACCTCAGCTGTAGTCTGTAGAGAGGAAAATGAATCTTCATGTAGCCCGAAGCTGTTTGGAGCAGCTTCGCCTTGAATAAAAAAAAATACGTACGGTTTGATCCGAGGAATTCAAAAGTTGGCACAAAACGTTTGTCACATTAAGCCCCCTCTCTTCCATCTTCTCAGATGTTTATGAGTATTTATAATAATTTGCTGTGAGTGCGCTCCAAGTGCACTTGAAGCCTTGTACAATTCTTTCTCTTTTTTTGGTTTTCTGGGTGTAAATATTGCGTCTCGTCAGATCCGACCCGCCGTTACTGTATCCCGACGATTGTTGTAAAAGAAAACACTGTTTACTCTGCAAATATGTACATAGTATATATTTGTTAACTAAATGAAATTTGAACCTGTAAATAAAGCTTTCATCGTTTCTAAAGGAACTCGCCACCCTGTGATGCCTTGGCTTTTTTCATTTGTGGTTCCCGTAATGTTTGGGTCCAAACCAAACCCCAACGTTGAGGTTTGTCAGCTGGTTTCTGTGCATCTGGAATTCTGTGTTTGAATGTGGTTGTGGTCAAACGTTATGCTGTCTCTGGTCTCGTTAAAGGCACAATTCTTACTCTGTCAATATCTAAAAGGAAAGAAAGGATTTTCAGATTCAAACTGTCAGTCTGTTCTAAATTGAATCTGAAAATGAATTTTAACCCTCTTGTTGTCCTCATTTACAGGCACCAAAAAAATATTGTTGCCTTGTCTGAAAAAATCCAAAAATTCAGCAAAAAAACCCCAAACAAATTTATAAAAATTTGCAAAATGTTCAGGAAGAAAACAATTTTTTAAAATCTTTATCTTGGAAAGTATTTGATATATGAAGCTAAAATTTAACAAATGGTATTTTAACCCTCCTGTTGTCCTCATTTACAGGAACCAAAAATATTGTTTCCTTGTCTGAAAAAAATCCAGAAATTTAGCAAAAAAATTCCCCAAATTCCTGAAAATTTGCAAAACCTTCAGGAAGAAAATTCCAATAATTCCTTAAAAGATTCCCTGAAAACTTTGACTTTTTTTAAAAAAAACCCAAATTTAGCAAGAATTCGCTGGATTTTGGTTGATTTTTTTGTGAATGTTCTTCAGAAACATTTTTAACATTTCTTTTTTTCCACCAAAAAATGTTTAAAAATTTCCCAAAAATGTTGAAAATGTGGACATCAGAAGTTTCACTGTGAAAAAAATTTTTTTCCCCACATTTTCAAACTTTAAAACAGGTCAGTTTTGACCCGCAGGACGACATGAGGGTTAAACATGGAGCTGCTGGTATCAGGGTTTGAGGCTGATTTTCTGAGCTCTCAGTCACTGATAGAACGATGAATTCTGGAGGTAAATGTCAGGATGTCTGTCTGAGAACTGAATCTCAGGAAAAAGTGGGTCATGCAACAAGACAACGAAGAATAAAGCTAACATTGTGTAATGACCAAGTCAAAGTCCTGACCTTAATCCAGCAGAAATGTTCTGGAAGGAGCTGAGGAGAGGAGTTCATGTGAGGAAACCCAGAGATGAAGCTGATCTGTGCAGAGAAATGGACTAAAATCTCTCCAAACAGATACAAAGATTCATCAGCAGTTACCAGAAATGTTTAGCTGCATTTTTTTCAAGCACAGCAGAGAATCAGATACTTTAACCACTGCCAGATATGCAATAATAGCTCATTTTCCTCGATAAATAAATGACATGTAGAATATTTTGTCCACTTTTAGGACTTGTGTGAAAATCTGGTGACTCTTAATTCTGGTATCATCCTGCGGGTCAAAACTGACCCATTTTAAAGTTTGAAAATGTGGGAAAAAAAATAAATAAATTCACAGTGAAACTTCTGATGTCCATATTTTCAACCTTTTTGGGAAATTTTTGAACATTTTGGTGGGAAAAAAGAAATGTTAAAAATGTTTCTTTAAGAATATTCACAAAAAAGAAAATATTAGAAGTTTTACAGATATATATGGAATCACTTTAGATATTTTTAGGATTTTTTGGAAGATTTTTACTCATTTTTTGAAAAATATTTACAAGAATTTTCTTGCCAAATTTCGGGGATTTTTTAAAATAAAACTTTTAAGGGAAACTTTTAAGGAATTATTGGAATTTTCTTCTTGAAGGTTTTGCAAATTTTCTGAAATTTGAGGATTTTTTTTGCAGATTTTTTTAATGTTTTTCAGACAAGGAAACAATTGTTTTGGTGCCTGTAAATGAGGACAACAGGAGGGTTAAGATTCTATTTATGCAGAAATATAGAAAATTCTAAATGATTCACAAACTCTAAAACTAACCTGAACTCCATCTGTTGAGGAAAACAATAATGTGGGTGGAAGAGAAAGTGATTTTTTAAAATAAAAAAGTCTCACTTGTTATTGACAAAAACTGCCACAAAAAAAACCATTAGATATTACTTTTATTTTCAACTCTCTTACGTTTTCTTTCACCAACATATTTATTATGTATAAATATATTAAATATATTCATTCATTTTTTTAATCAATAAAAATAAATGAATAAAAACACATAAAACTAGCTAATAAATAGATAAGGTCCAAAATATTTCTTTTTATTGTTCTGGGATATGCCAAAAATTTGCCACAACACTGATTTTGAGGACGATTTTTGTATTTTTTTTGTACATTGTTTTGTTTGTTCGTTTATTTGTTTTTAATTTAAAAAAGCTCACACAGGACCATAAAGACTGAAATGCCTGATTAACAGTACTAAAAATTAAATATTGTTATTATTTTCCTCTTTCTCTCAGTTTTATCTTTGAACCACCATCAGCCCTAACAGCCTTTCATTCATTCATTTTCTGGATTTTAACCCTTTAAATGCCAGTTTGTTTAAATGACACCTCTGTTTAAAAATAATCATTTTTCTATGATAAGTGGAAAATGTTTGCATTTAAAAAAAAAAAAAAAACACACATTCTGGGATATGTACTTGATAATAAAAATATTGATTCTGATACATCATTTAATTTAATTTAATTTAATTTTAATTAAATTTTTTTTATGCTATTAATAAAAACACACTCAGGACCTTAAAGACAAAACTTTTTTTTAATCTATGAAAATAGTACATATAAATATTATTTTCTGCTTCCTCTGATATAGATGTTTAACCAACACCAGTCCTGATTACAAGTAATATTAATTAAATTTAAAGATTTTAACCCTTTGAATGCCGGTTTGTTAATTAAAAACACATCAAAAATAAATCATTTTCCATATAACTGGTGATTTTCATTTATCACAGTCTATGATATGTCAACTGTTAGCAGAAGCGTTGATTCTGATGCACTATTATTATTATTTGTGCAGTGCCAGTTAAAAAAAAACCTTCAGGACCTTAAAGACAAAATATCAAAGTTGAAAAAAAAAAATAGTATACATAGTAATATTATTTCATACTTTCTCTGAGTCAGATTATTAGGAAACATCATTCCTAATAACTACCTGACACATTTATTTTAAAGATTTTAACCCTTTAAATGCCAGTTTGTTTGCACAACACTACTGATGTTTTTAAAATCTGTTTTAAAACGTTTTTGTTATTATTATTTGATTATCATATTCTGGGATATGTAATTGGTTGGCAACAACATTAATTCTGATCATTTTTATTTTTTGTGCTGTTAATAAAAACTCACATTCAGGACCTTAAAGACAAGACTGTCCAAGTTTTTTTTTTTTAATCTATAAAAAATAACACATATTAATATTATTTTCTACTTTCTCTGAATTAAAACTTTAACCAACATCAATCCTCAAAGCTACTTGACATTTAATTTTAAGATTTTAACCATTTAACCCTCCTGTTGTCCTGCGGGTCAAATTGACCCGTTTTAAAGTTTGAAAATATGGGAAAAAAATATATTTTCATAGTGAAAACAATTTTTTGGGAAATTTTTGAACATTTTTTGGTGGAAAAAAAGAAATGTTAAAAAAAGTTTCTTTAAGAACATTCACAAAAAAATCTACCCTTTTTTGTGAATGTTCTATAAAGAAAATATTAGAACTTTTACTGATATATATGGAATCACTTTAGATATTTTTAGAATTTTTTTGGAAGATTTTTCTTCATTTTTTGAAAATATTTACAATTTTTATTTATTTATTATTTTATTTCTTGCCAAATTTGGGGATTTTTTTAAAAAAGAAATAAAACTTTTTAGGGACATTTTTAAGGAATTTTTAAAATTTGCTTCCTGAAGATTTTGCTAATTTTTATAAATTTGAGGATTTTTTTGCAGAATTTTTTTCAGACAAGGGAACAATATTTTTGGTGCCTGTAAATGAGGTCAACAGGAGGGTTAAATGCCGGTTTCTTTACATAACACCAGTTTTATTTTTTAATGAAATAAACCATTTTGAAGAATAATCATTTTTCATATATTAGCTCCAGGAAGACTTGTCTAATGTCAGTAATGGTCACTGTTTTGATGCCTTATTATGTTTTCCTCTCATTTTAACATTAGAGGCTATTGGGGGTTATTTCCTGTATTAATGCGGCGTCACTTTAAACCGCCTTCACTTCATATTTCCATCTCAGCTGCAGCTGGGAGTCGTGGCCGCTGCGTTTGGATGGAGGACGCTTCGGTCTGCAGGGGGAGGAACCCATGAAGGCTGCTGGAGACAAAACCGGAGAGGCAGGAAAAAGTTGAGTGAAGTTTTGGAGACTGTTGCGCTCCGACCGACCGACCGACCGACCGACAGCAGCTCGGAGGGGAAGATGGCGCGGCGCGGCGGCCGTGCCACGTCTCGGTTCTCTCAGCGAACATGCCCCGGAAAGGTCGCGGAATCCGCCGTGTGGCTGAGCCTGTGGCTGCTGCTGGCTCCGTCCGCTGCGGAGGCCGGACTGTACACCGCCTCCGACCAGATCCTGCTGCTCTCTCCGGGGAACGTGGAGGCGGCGTTGATCAACTCCACGGCTGCGATGGTGGTGGAGTTTTACGCGTCGTGGTGCGGACACTGCATCGCCTTTTCTCCCGTGTACAAGAGCCTGGCCAGAGACATTAAAGGTTGGTGCGGACCGTGCTTCCCCTAACTAATATTTTCTTTCAAAATAGTCATCCAGAAAAATCCCCTTTTAAACTACAATCTTCTTAGACTTTGTGAACAAGTTTCACTTTTACGCATTTATCCGCATTATAAAGTAAACCAGACAGAAGTTTTTAAACATTTTAAAGGAAAAATCTGCATTTAATTCTCTCAGATTGAACACAGTCTGAGTTATTTATCTGCATGGAAACAGTGGAAGCACCAAGCTGCTGTTTCTATCTGTTAATTGGAGCATGTGATCTAATAAGAGTGCTTTCCATCCTCCTACATCCGGACTGTTTCTGTGGAAATATCACAGAGCTGCGAGAAAAATAGAAATTAATTAGGATGGAAGTGAAAGGGCAAACTTTGTGATGGTGGCAGAAGGCCTGGTGCTGCCAAACAGTCATGAAGAAATGATCTGTTTTGCAATCATCCTAATGTTTCTGCAATGTTTTACCTGCTCTGTGACCCGGATTATAACCGATCTGGTTGTTTCTATTAGATGAAATAGCCTTTAAAGTCACATAATGCAGTTTTCCACTTGTAAAACCCCCACACTGTGACTGGAATCTTATTAATGCATCCAAATCATTTGATTTCCATCGTAAATGTTATATTTTGAGGATTATAGCTCCCAGGATGATTGTAAAACAAGATAATTTCTTCTTTTTTTTGCATAAAACTGGTGTGTAAAATGTGTTAATGAGAGTCTAGATTCCAAATGTTGTTTTTATTGACAGACTCTTTTAGACTGTTTGAGAGTACATACTTTATTTGGTTTGCTTTGCAGTTTTGGCAGCTGTAATACTAGAATATAAATGTTTTCTGCAGGATTTTCCACCGTTAAATCAGGCTTTTCGGAAACACGCATGCATTTGTCGTACAACCATTAGAAACAATGACATCTGTCTAGAAAAAGCTGTAACTGACTAAACTCTCCTGTCACTGGATAGATTTTCTAAGGCCTGAAAAAGGAGCAAAAAGGAAGTCTTGTTTCCCCTTAGACAACGTAAATTACAGCATGCTATATAGAATTGTTGCCTAAAAACACTGCTTACTTCATCTTTAAGAGTCCAATTATAACACTTTTTTTTTTTAAAGAATCCTGTAGATGTACACATGTGGAGGGGTAATTTGGTCATTTCTACATATTAACCAGGACATCAGACATACCAGACACTTTTGTTTCACTTGCATAAAGACTTTACTGCCTCCACATACACAAACTTCTGTGTATTTGCATTTTATGACGGTCCCGCTAAGATAAAAGCAGCTGGAGATGAATGCAAACTGAGCAGATCACTTTCTGGCACCAGTCACGGAGTATTTCAGCTCCTCACACTCGGTCAACAATGGCCACTGACGGCTTGGCCGGCTTTCAAATGCTGGCAGGCAGCGGAATTTTACAGGGAAATATTAGGAATACGTGCAGATATTAGCCTGATAGAAGCACTGCACAGGTATTTTGCATGATGTGATTAATCTCTTTATGCTACATGACAAAGATGCATTCACTGACCCATAGAAAATACAGTATGTTCCTTGATGAGACTGATGAAACTCTGTATTGACACACATGGTGGGAGGACAATACAGGCCCGTGGTGGCAACAGACGGCAGCAGACAGTACACTAAATATTTACTGTGGCTCTATTTGATGTGTGTTCCTCAGAGTGGAAGCCAGCTGTGAACCTGGCTGCCATAGACTGCGCTGCCGAGGACAACAGGAAGGTCTGCACCAACTACCGGATCAGAGGGTATCCCACTATAAAGGTAGCTAACTCTGCATTACCTGTCACCTGCACTGAGAGCTTTCCTGCTGTAATGAAGTCACTTATTTATTCACGAAAGCAGATCAAGGAAATTCATTTGAAAAAGCACAATCATCATGTAGCATTCAGTTAAAGAGAATTAATGGGGCAAAACACACAGCAAGTACATTAAATTAATTTAAAAAAAAACTTTTAAAGGCATGTTTACAAAGGTGACTAAGTTTAACAAAAAAAATTGTTTCCTTGTCTGAAAAAAATCCAAAAATTCAGCAATAAAATTCCCCAAATTTCTGAAAATGTGCAAAACCTTCAGGAAGAAAATTCCAATAATTCCTTAAAAGTTTCCCTTAAATGTTTTATTTAAAAAAAAAAAAACAAAACAAAACACAAATTTGTCATGAAAATTCTTGTAAATATTTTCAAAAAGTGAGTAAAAATCTTCCAAAAAAATCCTAAAAATATCTAAAGTGATTACATATGTATCAGTAAAACTTTGTATATTTTCTTTAAGAACATTGACAAAAAATCAGCCAAAATCAGCGAAATTCGCTGGATGTTGGTTGATTTTTTTGTGAATGGTTTTAAGAAACATTTTTAACATTTCTTTTTTTCCACTGAAAAATGTTCAAAAATTTCCCAAAAATGTTGAAAATGTGGACATCAGAAGTTTCACTGTGAAAACATTTTTTTTTTCACATTTTCAAACTTTAAAACGGATCAATTTTGACCCACAGGACGACACGAGGGTTAATGTTGTGATGAAGTTAATAAAGATGCATTTCAGCCTTATTTTTTTAGATTTTTGAGCATGAATTTAAAGATAAAAAGCACAGCAGGCAGAAGGATGAACACCATCAGAACAGCTCAGAAGGCATTATTAAGTCGGATAAATAAAGTGTTGCAAGGCCTTATAGGATAAAAGAGGAACCTTAAAACCAGCTCTAGCTCACACCTGTAGCCGGTGAACTGAGGTTACACAGTGAAATATTTTAGTTGTTGTCATGAGTCAGCATTCAGAACAAGCTCAGACTAGTTAGATGAGAGAAAATTGGATAAAGAAGGTCCAGATGCTTAGATTCATGTCCCAGTGTCATGCAGTGATGTAATACCTCATCTTAGTATATTGCTGAGAAGAAAAAATGGCGTCGTGACAATATGAAGCTGGAATGTCATTGAGAGTTAAAGGTCCTCTCTGGTGGTTGATTTAACGCCTAAAATTCATGTCTGTGTATCAAAAGTACACATTTAGAAGGGTTTTTTTTTACCATAAATATAATAATTTCCCACCTTTAAATGTTCTGACACTCTCCTGCTGCTTCTAAATCCGTGGATCGATGTAGTCGCTGCCACTCACCTCGCCACTCGAGCACACCAGCTCACCTACAACTACTTTACATTGTACAGAAACAAGTTGTACTTCGGAGTAGTTCGGCTGTACATGGTCAGAAATCAATTCTGAAGATGAATAAAAACACAGAAAGCTTCACCTTGCAAGCTGTCAGGATTAGTTCTGTACGTTTGTGACATATGAAACCTCACAACTCTGAATCTGTGTTTTTGGGGTTATCATCTGCACTTTTAAGGTGGAGATAGTCAGACATACTTGTGGCTGCTTATTTCACTCAGTCATTTGTATACCAAGACAATTCCATGTTTTCCATGAAAATTCACATTTTATCCATGTGCTAACATAACTGCACAAGGGTTTTCTAATCATAATGAGCCTTTCAACAGCATTAGCTAACACAATGTAGCATTAGAACACAGGAGTGATGGTTGCTTTTTTAAATAAAACTTTTAAAGGAAACTTTATTGAATTAGTGGAATTTCCTTCTGAAGGTTTTGCCAATTTTCAGAAATTTGGGGGATTTTTTTGCAGATTTTTTTTTTGATTTTTTTCAGACAATGAAACTATACTTTTTGTTGCCCGTAAATGAAAACAGCAGGAGGGTTAATGTCATATTCACTGAAAAAAAAATGCTTTTCTTTCAAAAATAAGCACATTTCTAAATGAGTCCAAACTTTTGAACATATATATGTATACGTACAGAATGTATATGTTTTATTTTACAGCAGCTGCCGCACATTTTTCAAACACAGATGACAGTAATGCTGAATGAGAGATGGCATGGAGCTATAAAGGCTAATTGTACTCTCTGTAAACATAACCTTCATGAGCTACCATTGCTAGCACGCTACTGTCCGAAATCTAACTGTAAATGAGGAAACTTCTATCAAACATTTTACCTTAGTTAACCCTCCCAAGGCCAAAATCCACCAGTGGATTTGAAAGTCCTGTTATATTTTTTTAAAATCTACACCATTTAGAAATTGTAAAAACAGAGAGTCATCAGATTTTCAGTTTTCTAATGACCCCTTAATGACATACGACTTAATGTTCTGGTAGGGAAAATAACCAAATCTAAGCTTGTTCTGGCAAAACACCATGTGGACATGTTTACAGGAAAAAAGTCCTGGATTTCCTCTTCTTTAAAAAGGGAACCTTTAAAGCTGGGATAGGGAAAAAACTAGTTCAAAACAACAGCATAAAACCCAAGCTTCATTGTAAATATGAACCTTTTCCCTGCAGTTAGTAAAGAGCTGAACTATTACCAAGACTCAACTGAACCACTCATTGCTAGCTTGCCTTATGAATCTGCGCAGCCTAACCAACCACTATAACTTACTGAAATTTTATGGCAGTTAAATTAGCAGTTAACTGTCCAGGAAAAGAAGTAAGTTCACAATATGTTGTTGTAATTACTTGACATTGCTGTAGTTTTATGAGTACATTTTTGTCCTTTTTATTGTGAAAATCTCTTTCAAACTCTATTTTAAATAAGCAACCTGCACTTAGATTGGTTTGCTTTGCAGTTTAGACTGTATATACCAGTGCTGGAAAATAAACAATTTTTGCAGGATTTTCCACCAATGATTCAGACACTCATTACTCTGCCAAGGAACAGCGGCGTAATGTGACGATCGGCGTACGTTTGTCTGTGAATCCGTCTGTCTGTCTGTGCGCAACATTACTCAAAAACGGACCAACGGATTTAGATGAAATTTTCAGGGAAGGTCAGAAATGACACAAGGACCAGGTGATTAGATTTTCACAGTGACGCAGATTATAGTCTGGATCCACGAATTAGTTAAGGATTTCAAATTGCGAAATATAGCTGACGGCATGGTGTCGCTGTAACCATGACAACAAGTGAACACTGTGTCAGTGTCAGTTTGCTAGACAGCAACAGCGTGGAACCGTTTTCTTTCATCTTTAGGTGAATTTTCAGACTTTTCAGCAGCGTCTTCATCATGTCAAGAAACCACTTCTTAGATAAACACTTCCTGTGCCGCTGGAATGGTGACAAAATAAAAGCTTGTAACATTAAAAATACGCCTTCAAAATAAAAGCATGGAGGCAACGGTTATTTTAACACTAGCAAAACAAAGGCTATGCCACAAGTGATGAACTGATCAACAGGCCTTTAAGAGTAATTTACATGCAATTCAGTATCCATACATAACATGCACATGCATAACACACGCCTGTGCTCAGCGCAAGGTCATTTTTTATTAAAGATTTCATCCGTTGGATATGATATGTCAACTGAGCAGCCTTGGCAGAGTACTGCGCTCTGAGTGCTTTTCTTGTTCACCATTTGATGGAACATGTGTTTGTTTTTGTAGAGCATCCAATAGAAAGGATACCCTCTCTCTTAAAAGATTTGTGATTGGCTCCAATCTCCCTTTGGATAGATTTCCTGATGTCTGAAAAAGCAGCAGAGAGAAGCTGTAGAACTGTAACTTCCTCTGTGATCACGTAGATTACACCAAACTGATGAAATTTTCGTCCAATGATGCAGAAAGAACTGCCTACACTAGCTTTAGCAGTCGAATTTGTACAAAAATGCTCATATTTGACTTGTTTTGCAGCTCAGATTTGTCAGCGTTTAACATCAAAAAGTTGGATTTGAAAGAGGTCATTTGACTGTACAGGTACATATATATAGGTGTGTGTCATCAGCATAGCAGTGAATACTAACAACATGTTTACAATTGATCTCACCAAGGGGAGCCATAGAGATACGAAATGAAGAACAGGATCAGTAATTGATCCCTGTGGGACACCAAACTTTACTTTTTGTACTTCATATTATTTTAACTTATCGAATTCTGTTTGATGAATATGAATGAAACCATGACAACGCTGTTGGTTGGATCCAGTACACTTCTGCAAATGTAAAATAAATCAATAGAAATGAGCAGATCATTGACTGCTCTGGTCCAGGTAGTTTCATTAGAATGTGACTCTACGCCAGACCGATATCAATCAAAAAGACTGTTGTTTGATAAGTAGGCAGAAAGTTGATCAGCTGCTGCCCTTTAAAGTAATTTCAACATAAAAGGAAGATTGGAAATTGGTCTATAAATCTTCAGAATATGCGGATCAATATCAGATATTTTAAGTAGCAGTTTAATAATGTGAGGTTTTAAAGCCAGAGGCACAGAGCCCAGATGAACATCACTCTGTGTTACCATTAATTATTCAAATATGTTTCTAATAACGGTCTCTGCGAAAGACGAATTAAACATGTAAATCTGAAAAAGAAGAAAGATAAAGAACAGGCGGCAGCTTTTGTTCTGTGTCGTTGTGTATGAAACTAAAATAATTGGTTTGTTGATGGACAGAAAATTAATCTGCACTAATTTTAATAATCAATTCATAGTTTAAATCATGTTTACTGGTTCCAGCTCTTCAGATGTCAAGGTCTCCTATGAAACTAAGCTGAATATTTCTTGTGTTTGGGCTGTTTTTTGAACAAAATGAGGCACTTTAATACGTATTAATTGGAATAATTGGGATATTCTCTAGTTGTTGACCCAACTTAATGAGCTCAATCAAAAAAGTTCCTGAATCAAACTACTCTTTTTTTGACCTTTTTTTATCCTGTTTTCCATCATTTGCATAAGAGAATAAATCAGAAACAGCTCCACCACCACATTTCTGCCATGCAGCGGTCACTATTTTGCAGCAGCACATTAACATGCATGCCGTTTCTATTCCCATGAGGTTCCATGTTTCTGCCGTGTATTTCTCAACCAGCTATAAAATTAGGAATGTTTGCAAGAACAACCGACCTATTTTGCACACTTGCAGCCATGGTTTTAGTTTGATTTTTGCGTATTTGATCTTTCTTAAGGTGTTAATAATATCACATTGACACTTTTTATTTATTTTCTGGAGTTTACCACTTAAAAACTTCATAACTTGTTGGATTGAGTTTGCAAAATGCTTATTATGGAGTGAAAAAGTTGCAGTTGTCCTTGTATCACCAGAATGCAGTGTAATTTTGTGACTTCTGATGCCCTGAATGCTAATGTACGTTTGACAGATTGGGTTAGATCCTCTCCATGCAGTTAGCGCGCTCCCAGAGGACTTAACTTTTGCAGAATCAGCAGCATCAACTGCAGAATCGCTCCCAGTTCAAACATCTGCATTAGAATTTGCAGCGTCTCTGATTATTCAGCAGCTCTGAGCGCTGGAGCCTCTGGTCCCGGTCACCCAGAGAAACAAAGAGCTCCTTCTGTTTGAGCCCACAATGGAGCTTTAACATCTGCGACTCATTTCAACCAGGAAGGATTCGGAGGTCAAGGCTTCTCCCCCACCAGACATTACACAACCTTCTCTCATGGTCGTGTGAGGCCCATCCAATCTGATCTCCTCTCCCTTCCTCACCTAAACCTCCCTCTTTCCTTTCACTTCACAGTTCTTCCACGCGTACTCCAAGGCTGACTCTGCAGGACTGGCTTTTAAAGGTAACGTTACCACCCACTGCAGCAACTGGTTTATTTACACCTTACATTAGCTTCCAAAGAGATGTGAAGTTTCAACAGAAGTCATGTTGAAGTAGGAATGTGTGCACCGATTATTAGTCAGATGTGTAGTTTATCATCAAACTGGTCTAATTTAGAGATTTAGTCATTAATCACATCCAGCAATCGGCCACAACATTAAAACCACAGACAGGTGAAAGTGAATGAACTAGACTCTGGACTAGACTGTCATGCAGAGACTGAAGATGATTTAACCTACAGTTTCTGTTTTGTGAAACTGTTATTTCTATTTGTGAAAATGCAAAGAAATGGAAATTTTGCAGGTTTATTTTTTGTTTTGTTTCCATCTGGGCCACTTTTCCCAGGTGCAGGTCAAAAACCAGTGAGCTTAGGTGGGTCAGATCTGGGATAGATTGTGGTAAAAAGCTAAAGACTCTATAAAACATAATTTTTGATATGGCAATCCATTATTTTACGTGTTAGAATGTAAAAACATGGAGATTTTAGTGCGTTTTTTGGCATCTGGACCACATTAAACGAGGTCCAGATCAAAAGTCAATGAGCTTAAGTGGGTCAGTTCTGTCAGAGATTGTTGTACAAGATTAGAACTCTGCAAAGCATAATTTTTGAAATGGAAAACCATTATTTTATGTGTCAAAATGTAGAAACATGGAGATTTTAGTGCTTTTTATTGCATCTGGACCAAGTTAGACCAGGTCTAGCTCAAAAAGCAATCAGCTTAGGTGGGTCAAATCTGGAATAGATTCTCGTACAAAGGCTACAAATGCTATAAAATATAATTTTTGATTTGGAAAATCATTATTTTTTGTGTTAGAATGTGAAAACATGGAGATTTTAGTGCTTTTTTGCATCTGGACCACATTAGACCAGGTTTAGGAGCGTCAAATCTTGAATAGATTGTTTTGCAAAAGCTAAATACTCTATAAAACATATTTTTTGATGCGGAAAACCATTATGTTTTGTGTTAGAATGTAAAAACATGGAGATTTTAGCGCTTTTTATTGCATCTGGACAACGTTAGACCAGGTCCAGATCAAAAACCAGTGAGCTTAGGAAGGTCAAATCTGTACCAGACTGTCGTACAAAAAAACATAATTCCCATGGAATAGGTCCCATGTTTATGTAGCAATGACCAGAGCTGTTTTGGCAGCAGGTGCAGGTGGTTTTAATGTCGTGGCTGATCGGTGTATATAGGTGACAAATTAAAGGAAAAACCCTCATAAAACATCTTGGTAAGGTGTTGTGCAACCACATGGCAGCGTGACAGTGAGTCAAATGATTAAATAAATGATAAAATAAATACTTGAATCGCAGATATTTGCGTTGTGTAATATTAGAAAATAACAGTTTAGATTCACTATACTTAAAATACAGGCATCAAAGAAAGAACTCAGTGCATCAAAAATCACTACTAAGATTCAAATGTTGTATTTTTTGCATACTTTATGTATCTATCTGTATTTTTAAACACAGACTCAACCCTTCTCGCCGTGGATGAAACCTGGTTTCTGCTGATATTTCCTCCACAGACTATTTCTTTCACCTGGGGGGGTTTGTGTTCTGTTGGATTCAAGTCCAGACACATACTTGTCTGTGTCATTATTTTCAGTTTGTTCATGTCTAGTGTGATTTTGTGCCTTATGTAACGGGCGTTTCTGGCTCTTAATGTCTTAGAAACGGAGGAACACCTGTCGTCCTACTAGTCTGCGTTGTGTTCTGGTGATAGAATTTTCTTGGAAGATTTTTACTCATTTTCTTGCCAAATTTGGGGGATTTTTAAAAAAATAAATAAATAAAACTTTTAAGGATTTTTTTTTTAATCCAGAAATTCAGCAAAAAAATACCCCAAATTTCTGAAAATTTGCAAAACCTTCAGGAAGAAAATTCCAATAATTCCTTAAAAGTTCCCCTTAAAAGTTTTTTTTTTAAATCCCCCAAATTTGGCAAGAAAATTCTTGTAAATATTTTCAAAAAATGAGTAAAAATCTTCCAAAAAAATCCTAAAAATATCTAAAGTGATTCCATATATCTCAGTAAAACTTCTAATATTTTCTTTAAGAACATTTACAAAAAAAAATCAACCAAAATCCAGTGAATTTCACTGGATTTTGGTTGATTTTTTTGTGAATGTTCTTAAGAAACATTTTTAACATTTCTTTTTTTCCACCAAAAAATGTGCAAAGATTCCCCAAAAATGTTGAAAATGTGGACATCAGAAGTTTCACTGTGAAAATCTATTTTTTTCCACATTTTCAAACTTTAAAACGGGTCAGTTTTGACCTGCAGGACGACACGAGGGTTAATATGACGACCACTGCAGCCGTGATCTGTGGTCCTGTCACTCCTTCTAAACTGCTGTGTTTCACTGAGTTTTAGTTGATCTTCCTGTAAACTTTTCCATCTTTGTGAAGTCTCAGTGACAGACTTTTAATTTCCTCCATCAATCCATGTTCCATATGGAGCCATGATGCAGACAGAGACAGCAGCCCATAATCCAGATCGTTCTGCTGTTCACAGCTCATTTTAGAACCAGGTTTATGCAGTTAGGCTGATCGGGAATCAGTTTAGCTCCAGTGATCACAGGTGGATTCACTTTTGTTGCATTGAGTTTATACTTTGGGGCCTGAATTATCAATATAGTCTTTATATATATTATATTCTCTCATACCACTAATAATAAACTTTATGTATATATCACCTTTTTTAAAAACAGAGTTTACATAGTGCATTACAGACAGGGCAAAAAATAAAAAGGGGAAACTCCGGAACACCAGTGAACAACAGAAGCTCGGTCAGTGCAAACAGAAGGAGAACTGAGAGGCCGAAGTGTAAAAATAGAGCAAAGCATAATCAGAAATAAATCAAAATGAATTTAAAATGAATCAATACAACCCTAACACAGATTAAAATAATCAAATGTCACATCTAAATATGGAATGAGAACATGTGGAATAAATGAAAATAGAGGGTAAATCCATAAACAGAATGCTAAAAACAACAATAATAATAGTAAATAAATAATCTAAATATAAATAAATAAATAAAGAATAAAAGAGAATAAAATGAACAATAAAATAATGAATAAAAAATGCTAAAAAATTATATTAATGAAAATAAAAAATAGAGGAAACCTTGTACTGTTCAGCTTAGAATTCATGCAGCCGTTGAGAGGTGAGACAATTTGAAATTATTTGACATTTTAGTGATTTTGCATCCAGTGGAGAACACTTTCTAGTATTTTCCTTTAATCTGTCACCCGTCTGTCTAACAGCGAAGTTTCCCTTTGATTTGTTTGTATATGTGCTCCAGGAAGTCGTGGATTTCTTTTTTGTAAATTAATCCAACTTGTGAACATACAGGAAAATATAATCCCCTTTTTGATTCTAGATTTTTCCCGCGACGTTCGAAGTCTCCGTCACAAGATCATCGATAAACTGGAGAGTCATGTGGAGGCGTGGCCTCCTGCCTGCCCCCCGCTGGAGCCCACCAGGTACTAACACACACACCGTTAGCTTCTCAAATTCATTTATAGCCTCTCTTTTAGCTAATTCACTCATATCGGAACCGACATATGATTGCTTTATATTAACAAAGACGTGTTACGGAAGTATTTTCAGCATTATAATCTGCCCTTTTGTAATCCTAAAGGAGTATTGGTTCTATTTTTTAATGCACTTCTGCAGTATTTCATCTGTTTTCTCTTTTATTAATTTGCAGCCACAGAAACTTACTTTCCTGTAAGGTTGCATGACTTCATCTCTCCTCATCTCGGGCTGCTGAATGAATTTCTACAGATATTTATTAGTGACTGAATCATTCAACCATTCAACAGTAATCACACAATGACTGCTCAGTTTATTTAATCAAACTTTGCAGGCTGGAAATTAGAAAATACAATTAGAAAAACTGTAAAAACTTGTTTGTTATGATTATTAGAACTACTCTGCTCATATGCAGACTCAAGCACTGGATGATTCTCATGGTTCAACAGGAAAACTAAACAGGAAGTTCAGTTTATTTCTCTTTTTCCACTAAAAAGGGGAAAGTACCTTTTGCGCCTTTTTCTTCCTCTTCTGCTTATTCTCATTTTCTTGTTCTTGATTTGAACTTTCGTTCTTGCGTCAGAGCTACTTGCAGCTCTTTATTTTACCCGACCAGAAGAGTATGTTTGGCTGGACGACGTATTTTGGTTTAATGTTTTGCATTTGTGGGGTTTTTGGATGAAGTCTTGTGCAGGAACAGAAGGCACCTAAAGCAACCACAACTTCTCCTAATTAAATAAAGACTTGCTGATTTAGAATTTTTTATTTAAGTATGAAATATATGCACTGAATTATATTTCCTTTTTAATGATGCAGCTAAATCTCTCCTAAATCAATTTCTTTATTTGTAGGTGATGTTTGGAATTTCTTTACCTGAAAATCAGATCTGAAATCTTTTTTTCCTGCTCTTTTCTCTCCAGCCAAGCAGAGATCGACATCTTCTTTGAGACCAACAACGTCCAACATCTGGCTCTGATCTTTGAAGATGCTAAATCCTACATCGGCCGAGAGGTAAAGACCCACATTTCCATCCAGCAGGAGTCTGAACTACGAAGCAAATTCACTTTATCTTGGATTTGTTTTACTGTCTGGCTTCCCTAAATTTATGTTGCATGAAGCTGGTTATCAACTCGTAAACAGTTCTACATGCACATAGAAGAACAAACTTTATTCTGAGGAGTTTAAAACTATAATTCAGGGTAAAATCAACACAACTGCAGGTGTATGAGTTGCTTAGGTGTAGGTTTCTTATCATAAGATTCAGTTTATCGTCATACGTCACAAGCTTGTTTAACGACATTATAGATGTAGTCCCTTCATGCTACTCACAAAAAACAGACAAATTATGCAAAGAATATATAATGAAATAATAAAAATAAAACTATTTTCATGCTGATCTGGAGGATTCATTCATTGATCTCACATTTATTCTCATTTTTATACCATTTAAAACACTTTTTATCCATTATTTTAACCTGCAGACGTGGCAGAGTTGAACGGTTTTTGGAGCAAGTAAAGAACAAATATTAGAACAGAATTTGAACTTATTAGGAGACGTACTGCAGATCTTGTTACGTCAATAATCAGGCGATAAGACTTTACTTTATTCACCAGTTTCTGTTTTAGGATTATATCACACTACAAAAGCAGATAGAACAAATTGCTTGCAGCTCGACAAACTCTCACCTTTCCCTCCAACTGTCTGAGCTCTGCAGGATCTCCCAGGAATGATAATAAGACAAGTGATTGGTCAGTAGGAAGTATTTTCATATGTTGATCACCTTGCAGCTAGAAGATCCCTGGTTTGCATCTTCACCTTCCTGGGATCTTTCTGCACGGAGTTTCCATGTTCTTTCTGTACATGCCTGAGTTTTCTCTGGGTTCTCCGTCTTCCTCCCACAGTCCAAAAACATACCGACGTTAATTAGTTACTCTAAATCCATAGGTGTGAATGTGATTATTTGTCTCTATATGGAGCCCTGTGATAGACTGGTGACCTGTCGGGCAAAATCAGCAAAAAAAATCTCCAAATTTCTGAAAATTTGCAAAACCTTCAGGGAGAAAATTCCAATAATTCCTTAAAAGTTTCCCTTAAAAGTTTTTTTTTTTTTTTTAAATATCTGCCAAATTTGGCAAGAAAATTCTTGTAAATATTTTCAAAAAATGAGTAAAAATCTTCCAAAAAAATTCAAAAAATGTCTAAAATGATTACATATATATCAGTAAAACTTCTAATATTTTCTTTAACAACATTCCCATAAAAATCAACCAAAATCCAGCGAAATTCGCTGGATTTTGGTTGATTTTTTTGGTGAATGTTCTTAAATATTTTTAACATTTCTTCTTTTCCACCAAAAAATGTTCAAAAATTTCCCAAAAATGTTAAAAATGTGGACATCAGAAGTTTCACTGTGAAAATACAGATTTTTTTCCACATTTTCAAACTTTAAAACGGGTCAAGTTTGACTCACAGATGTATAGATGATGGATGGATGATCTATTATCTGGAACATAATCTGCTCCAGAGCTGGTTAGATGTTCAGCAGAAGTTCTTATGGAGATGTGATGCAGTAAAAAAGTAACCTGAAGTTACCTCAATAAACCCAAATCCTGCTTCATAGTTCAGATCTCTGAGTTTTTCCTCTAGTTGTTATTTATGTCTGAACATCAGAAGAAATGTGTTTTCAACAAAATCACCAGCGTTATGGATGATTTTTGAACCACCGTGTGACCAGATAAAGTCTTCTGTTTGTCGTCTTTAAATGGCAGCTATCTGGATATTACTGACACACGTGAACTTATTAAAATGCCTGCATGTTGAACTATAATAAATACAGTAAATCTTGTTCCATTTTTTCCGTGTGGTGTTTCTTCAGGTGACTCTGGACCTGCTGCAGTTTGAGAACGTCGCAGTACGACGGGTTCTGAACACCGAGGCGGGTCTGGTGACCAAACTGGGGGTGACGGAGTTTCCATCCTGCTACCTTTATTATCCAGGAGGCAACTTCACCAGACTCCCAGTGTGAGTGTTTTAGCTTCTTAACTTCCACTGCAGTTTGAATCTACACTTTTATCAGCTCAACTTTAAGCTCTAGCAGGAAAACTAAAAAATACAAGAAAATGTGCAAAAATACTCAAAGTTTTAGATTTTTCATTCCTTCAAACACATAAAATCTATTTGGTAGCATCAGGATTTTTATTAATAGTCGTGTTTTTTTCATTTTCTACATTTTTATGATACAGTACGTTTGTTCTGTCCCTAATAGTAATGAAACACACTTTATTTTTAGCAGTTCATGACAGCAATCAATTCTGTATACAAATGTGATGTTTTGAAACTGTAAAAATGTCAAAATTCACCATAGTTGGTTGAAAAAACTGGAAATTTAACAGAAAATCCGATTCAATTATCACTCGACAACGTCTAAACAAAGAGAATCAAGAAATTATGAGAAGACGGACATCTTTAATGAATAGAAATATAGCGACAGAGTCATTTATAACCGGCTTAAAGTCAATAAAAGAGAAGAAAACAGAATGAATCCACCAGGAACTGCAAAAAACTGTGATCTAAGTTGAATAATAATAAGTTCCAAAGCTGTTTGTGCCATTAAATCACCCTTTTTTTTGTTTTGCATCCACATGCATAAACAAAACGTGCTCTAAAACTCATATCTGATTAATAACTGTATGCATACAGACCAAATGCAAATGAAATTAAATATATTTAATACAATATATTTAAAAGCTCTACTCAGTCGTACTTAAAGACGCATTTTCTCGTGAGTTTTCGTGCAGGAATGTAGACATTTGTCAGTTTTCATGCACCTGTTTGGTGACTCCACTTTATTTAATCCTAGTTGTGCACGGCATGAAAACACTTTAAATCCCGCTGTGTTCGGACACACAAACACAGAGAGGCAGTTTGAGGACACCGAGCAGAAGGTTTGTCCTCAACAGCACCAGAAGCAGGACTGCTTTATTCTCTGCCAGACAGACAGACAGACAGACAGACAGACAGACAGACAGACAGACAGACAGACAGACAGACAGACAGACAGACAGACAGACAGACAGACAGACAGACAGACAGACAGGAGAATAAAGAGTCTCTGTCAGAGGGTTTTATCACTGGTTTGGTTCAGCCGTTAAAACAACAAAAGCTCTGAGTAAATATACAAATGGAGGAGGCCTGCTTGGGGCTGAGCCGGACTCTGATAGTAACCATGACGATCCGGTAACGAGCTCCTCTAATACAGATGTGATGAAGGATTCAGCTTCATGTGAGGACATCCAGACCGTTTATTGTTATCGGTGACGTTCAGGACAGTTACTGGTACAAGCTGGACAATAAAACACTGTTACTGTGACTGGAAACAACCGCTGCTTGTCTGGAGTCACCAAAAGTGAAACAGACTTCAACAATTCCACACAATTTCAACATTATCATAAATGCAGATGCAGTTTTTAATCTTCCGTTCATTTAGGAAGCATTTAAGAGGCATAAACAGGTTGAATTCAGTCGCTAATCCAGCGAGAAGCTGACCCAGTTTGGGGTTTTATTCCATCTCAAGTCGTCAGGTTTCTTCTGCTCCATCATCTCTGATTTGCTTGAAACTTTTTTTTAAAATCATAAACTATGGATAATTAACCCTCGTGTCGTCCTGCGGGTCAAAACTGGCCCATTTTAAAGTTTGAAAATGTTGGGGGGAAAAAAATATTTTCACAGTGAAACTTCTGATGTCCACATTTTCAACATTTTTGGGAAATCTTTGCACATTTTTTAGTGGGAAAAAAAGAAATGTTATATATGTTTCTTAAAAACATTCACAAAAAAAAATCAACCAAAATCCAGTGAATTTTGCTGGATTGTGGTTGATGTTTTTGTGAATCAAAAAAATTTACTGATATATATGGAATCACTTTAGATATTTTGAGGATTTTTTTGAAAGATTTTTACTCATTTTTGAAAGTACTTACAAGAATTGTTTTGCCAAATTTGGGGGATTTTTTAAAAATAAAACTTTTAAGGGAATCTTTTAAGGAATTATTGGAATTTTCTTCCTGAAGGTTTTTGCAAACTTTCAGAAATTTTGGGAATTTTTTTGCAGAATTTTTGAATTTTTTCCAGTCAAGGAAACAATATTTTTTGGTGCCCATAAATGAAGACAGCAGGAGGGTTAAAACACCATTTGTGAAATTTTAGCTTCATATATTAAATACTTTCCAAGATAAAGATTTTTAAAAATTGCCTGTCGACCCACTTTCAGCACATTTAAATCAGTTTGAACAACAATATCTCAGAAACTAATAAGAATAAAAACCTGGAATTTTATTTCTCATCATGTCATTGATTCTGAATCTGCAATATTAGACAAGTAGCTCAAATATTTTCTGATTATGAGTGAGTTGTTGAAATATGAAAAGGAATTGAAGCCATCGAGAAAAAACAAACATTGATAATACAGAACGAGGGATATTTTCTGAGCCATATGTAGCTGCATGACACAATAATACAAAATTAACCATATAGAATACTTTTAATATGAAATACTTTAACACAAAAATTTTTAAAAATATGTGGATTGCGCAAATATTACAGGTTGTACCACCAAACAACTAATTATATTCCCCCCATATTCTTCCTATTCAAGATGCAGAAACACTCCGTTTATTTGGTTTCTATTCTTCCACAATGTGTCAGTTTTCTGCCAAAAAGCTTCATCTTGTGCTCATTATCTCAACATTATTAATGAAAACAGACTTCAAAAACTAGATTAACAACATTGCAATAAAATCAGATAATCTTGAGACAGGATTTTAACAATATAGGTCACATTTAAGAAGATCAGAGAGCCAGAGAAATGCAGAGAAATGTTTTCACAGTTACTGTTTTGTTATGTGACATCGAGAACTATTTTAACAAACATTTTAAAGACAGTTGGTGGATTTGTTTTAGAGATGCTTGTGCAAGCATCTTGTCTTGACTGAATCTGATATTTCTGTCTTCATCTCAAACTTTTCTCTGCTTATTTCCATTTAACCTGAGTTGCAAAAACATCAGGTTTGTTCCTCTTTGGTTCTCATTTTTCCTCTTATGTTGGATTCAGTTTTCTGCCAGAAACCTTCATCTTGTCCTCATTATCTGAACCCTGTTCACGAGAACAGAATTTTAAAAATCCATGCCAAGCTTCAAAAACGTATTTTTCTGTATTATTATAAAAGAATGGACAACTTCTGACGCCAGTTTTAAATTCTCCGTTCATAAAGGGAACTTTCAATGTCATGGTGTATGCAGAACTATTTCTGCAAGACACTTTAAAATGCGTAAGCATCTTGTCTAGACTGTATCTTATGTCTTTTTCAGTTATCTCAAACTTTATTCCAGTTGTTTCCATCTAACTTGATCTGAGTTGCACAAACATCAGGTTTATTCCCCTTCAGTTCTCATTAGTCCTCATTAGTGTGTCAGCTTTGCTTTCTGCAGAAAAGCTTCATTCTGTGTTTATTATCTAAACTCTATTAATGAGAAAAGACTTCAAAAACTAGATTCTCAACATTGTTATAAAGAAAGACAATTCCTGATGCAGGATTTTATTAGTATAGGTCACATTTAAGAGACTAAATTCAGCCAGAGAGATGCTTTTTAACAGTTTTCAGTGACATGGAGAACCATTTGAACAAACATAATAAAAACACATTGGCGGTTATGTTTTAGAGATACAAGGTGAACATTATCTGCATCTTGTCTAGACTGAATCGGATATTTTTGGCCTTTTTCTCAAACTTTTCTCTGCTTATTTCCATTTAGCCTGAGTTGCACAAACATCAGGTTTATTCCTCTTCGGTTCTCATTGTTCTTGGTGCGTCAGCTTTGCTTTCTGCAGAAAAGCTTCGCCGTGTGCTCATTATCTGAACTCTATTCATGAGAATACTTTTAAACATCTGGCCTCTTAATGGGATCAGAGCATCGGAATCGCTGCCATTATTCACCATCATAAAGCGGCACTGATCATTCCTCACCCTGCAAATTCATCTGCTGTTTCTGCCTCTTTGTTTGGCCGTTTCAATAACTTGGCATGCAAAGAGGACTCTTTTTAGTTGACAAATGCAAAAAGGAAATGATTTATTGCTGATTTATTTATTCACCCTCCGTCTCTCCCCCTTCCCGCTTCCAGCCCCCCTCATCTCCATCACTGTACAGAAGGGAGGTTTTTTAATTTCTTGCATGAAAACAATGCCATTGCTTTTTCTGGCTTCACCTGCCAAACAAGCCTCCAGCCGAGCCCAGCGACAGATGGCCTCCCATCATCTCTGGATGTCTGATTGATCCTGGGAGAGCAGTGTGTGTGTGTGTGTGTGTGTGTGTGTGTGTGTGTGTGTGTGTGCGTGTGTGCGTGTGTGTGTGAGAGCGTGTGCAGGGGCGTCTCACATCCGTCATGCATGTAACGTGTGCTGGTCCCAGGTGGGTGCGTTCCCTCTCAGCCCTGGGGATCCCTGGATGAATGCTTTTCCCTCCACATCTGTACACTCCCACCAGACTCGCAGGTGTAATTGAGTCGTGGAGCTGGTGTGAGTGAGCGTCAGCCTCAAGTGTCCATCCTCCTTATTACCATGCAGTTTTTTACGACTTCTCTGTGTGTGTGTGTGTGTGTGCGTGACGAGGGGAGAAAGCAGATGAGAGGAGGATGTGAAGAGCGGATTAATGGCGGCGGCTGCGATGGCGGTGGGGTTATCACACGGCTAAATGATCGGCCATCACTCTCACTCTCTCTCCTCTCTCTCGGTTTTTACACGACTCTGGCACCATCTGCTCAAATGTGTTCCAGTAAGTGTGTAAAATATACGGCTGTGAAAAAATACAGATCATAAAGTATTACTTGTGGCAGTAAACTGCAGGAACAAAAGACTGGAATTAAGAAAAAAAAAGCATGTTTTTGGTGCCACAAGTGTATGGATGGCTGAACGTTACAGTCACATGGGATGGTTTTTAATTAAGCCTCCTGTTGTCTTCATTTATGGGCACCAAAAAATATCGTTTCCTTGTCTGAAAAAAATCCAAAAATTCTGCCAAAAAATTCTCCAAATTTATGAAAATTTGCAAAACCTTCAGGAAGAAAATTCCAATAATTCCTTAAAAATTTCCCTTAAAAGTTTGATTTTTAAAAAAATCCCCCAAATTTGGCAAGAAAATTATTGTAAATATTTTCCAAAAATGAGTAAAAATCTTCTAAAAAAAAAATCCTAAAAATATCTAAAGTGATTCCATATATATCAGTAAAACTTCTAATATTTTCTTTAAGAACATTCATATAAAAATCAACCAAAATCCAGCGAAATTCACTGGATTTTGGTTGATTTTTTTTGTGAATGTTCTTCAGAAACATTTTTAACATTCCTTTTTTTCCACCAAAAAATGTGCAAAGATTTCCCAAAAATGTTGAAAATGTGGACATCAGAAGTTTCACTGTGAAAATATAATTTTTTTCCACATTTTCAAACTTTAAACTGGGTCAATTTTGACCCGCAGGACGACACATGGGTTAAAAGTTATGCACTGTTTCGTGCGGTTTGCAGGCAACTGGGGAATAATATGTCATAATATTGCACTTTAAATGTGCAAAATGAGCCGTCATCTGTCTGTGCACTCTTTTAAATTTGTTTGTACTCATGCAGGACACCTTGATAGGCCAGAAACTGCTAAATTCTACTGGACGTAGTAGGATATCCTGGAAATTTTGCAATGTATTTATGTATGTTGCATGTATTAGGACGCAGGCAATCATTTTTTGGTGCACTATATAGTATAATAGTGGGTCGATTCAGATAGAATTCAGAAAACATGTTGCTCTGAATTTCTTATTTGGGACTTTTTCGAATATTTTGGCTAAATTTAGACAATTTCTGAGAGTTTTTTGTGTTTTTCCCCTTTAAAAAACATCTAATAATTAAAAATCTCTCTGCTGCTGGATCCATCCAATCATTTAGATGGTCTGGAAACTATTCTCTCAGTGTCCTCACCAAATTTCACGGCTGTGAGAGTTACATTTCTGGAGATATTGAACTTTTAAAATGGGTTCCCAGGTGAAAATGCAAAATTCATACATCTGTAAACATCCATCCATCCATTATCTATACACCGCTTAATCCTCATTAGGGTCGCGGGGGGGCTGGAGCCTATCCCAGCTGACTCGGGCGAAGGCAGGGGACACCCTAGACAGGTCGCCAGTCTGTCGCAGGGCTACATATACAGACAAACAAGCACTCTCACATTCACACCTACGGGCAATTTAGAGTAATCAATTAATATTTTAATATTTTTGGACTGTGGGAGGAAGCCGGAGTACCCGGAGAGAACCCACGCATGCACAGGGAGAACATGCAAACTCCATGCAGAAAGATCCCGGGAAAGCCGGGATGCGAACCAGGGATCTTCTCGCTGCAAGGCGAAAGTGCTAACCACTACGCCACTGTGCAGCCCCATCTGTAAACACTTAAACTTAAAATCTGAGACAGTTGAGCGACATGAGCTGACCCTCGTTTGGATATTGGAGCATATTGTATTTATGTATGTTGCATGTATTAGGACACAGTAAATCCTTTTTTTGGTGTACTGAAAAATACAGTGGTGGGTCAGTCGGTGTCGATTCAGATAAAATTCAGGAAACATGTTGCTCAGAATTTCTTATTTGGGACGTAGAAATAAGTTCTGTAAAATATTTTAGCTGAATTTTGAGAATTTCTGAAGATTTTTTGCATTTTCACCCTTTTACAAAACATCTAAAACTAAAAATCTGGCTGCTGCTGGAACCATCAAATCATTTAGATCATCTGGAAGCTATTTTGTCAGTGTCCTATCAAATAATATTAGAATCGACCCAAAACCAAACCCCAGACCTCCATGATAGACGTTTAGTTTTACCTCATTACTGTGTCTTTATGTGGCTCTTTATCATAAATGCTCAGATATCTGCATTATTTTGACTTGTTTTACTGATTTTGTGCACCTGCAACCTTTAATAACCTGCAAAAAAAGAACAAAAGCATCTCATTTTACTTCCAGCTGCTCATGCTTTAGTTCATTCATTAGTTTTCTTGTAACTTAAATGCTCTAATTAATGCCTTTTTAGTACTTTATTGTGATCCAGGTTTCTTATTTGTGTGTCGACATCTTTTATCTTCTCACTCGGCTACTTTCACTTGAGGACTTCATACCTCAGTGTAGTTTAACCTTCGTGTCGTTCTGCGGGTCAAAATAAACCCGTTTTAAAGTTTGAAAATGTGGGAAAAAAAATATTTTTGGGAAATTTTTGAACATTTTTGGGTGGAAAAAAGAAATGCTGAAAATGTTTCTGAAGAACATTCACAAAAAAATCAACCAAAATCCAGTGAATTTTGCTGGATTTTAGTTGATTTTTTGTGTGTGTGAATGCTCTTAAAGAAAATAGAAGTTTTACTGATATATATGGAATCACTTTAGATATTTTTAAGATTTTTTTTGGAAGATTTTTACTCATTTTTGGAAAATATTTACAAGAATTTTCTTGCCAAATTTGGAGGATTTTTAAAAAATCAAACTTTTAAGGGAAACTTTTAAGGAATTATTGGAATTTTCTTCCTGAATGTTTTGCAAATTTGCAGAAATCTGTGGAATTTTTTTGCAGAATTTTTGGATTTTTTTCAGACAAGAAACTAATATTTTTTGATGCACATAAATATGAGGACAACAGGAGGGTTAAATAAAGGTCGACTGAATGAATGTACTTGACGGAGCTAAAATCTATTTGTCCTTTTCTCCCACAGCAACATTGAGGCTCGGACTTTCTACTCCTACGCCCTCCAGAGGCTGCCAGGGGTGGTGCGATCGGGGAGGCCTCCATCGTTCACCACCTTCTTCCACATCAACACCACTGAGGAGCCGTGGAGACCCTTCAACAAGTACGAACACACACAACTCTCCTTCCCGACTCGTCTTTGTTTATTTATCTTGACTTTCAAATGTTGTTTTTGCTGTGCTCAGGTCCAGAGTTTACATGTCCGACCTGGAGTCGACGCTGCACTACTCCCTCAGAGTGGAACTGGCTGCTCAACCTGTGTTCAAAGGAGAAGCTCTGAGATCTTTGAAGAAGTACATTTCTGTCCTGGCAAAGGTAGATCCATACAAACACTACATACAAAAGCTTTCTGCGTATTTAGACACGTAGAAAGTACAAAATAACGCTCATTTTGACTCCAAAAAACACGTTAAAGGAAATGTCTGTTTCATGAGACAGATGTGTTCAGTAGATAAATAGATGAAAACACCTTCATTCAACATGTTTCGTTGTAAACACTTCTGTAATTATACAAGAGATCTTTCATTAAACAAAGAAATGTATGTAAAGATAGATGCTTTATTAGGTATCCAGTGGCTCACACATGTTAGTTTGGAAAAATAAGGAAACTACTGTGCAAAAGAACGAGCAAAGGAGATGAAGGGATCTGAAAGTTGAAAAATAAGCTGCAAAAATGCATTTATCTGTGAGTTTCTGTGCTGGAACTTCATCAGAATCCGTAGATTTAAAAAGGAAAACGGGTAAAAAGAAGACGAAAATCTCAAAAAAGACATTTTTAATTATTTTTTTCTGCAGTTTTCAGTTGCACAATAAGCTTTTTATTACATTTTCCTCTTATTGCTTTGCCTTACAGGATTTTATTTATTGCAAACTGTTGTAATCAGAAAACACAACTGTCTTTTAACTGAAAAATGGTCTTCCAGTGAATTGTATGAACAGAGATATGCAGTTGCAGCAGGTCACCGCTAGATGGAGAATAAGACAACAGAAATCTGGGCTGTTGTGTTGCAGCGTTCAGCCTTTAGTTTCCTCTTGTTTTGTTCCTTTTCGCTTCCATCGCATCCGTCTGCTAAATGCACAGTTCACATGAACACACAGTTCACATGAACACACAGTTCACATGAACACACAGTTCACATAAACACACAGTTCACATGAACACACAGTTCACAGAAACACACAGTTCACATGAACACACAGTTCACATGAACACACAGTTCACATGAACACACAGTTCACATGAACACACAGTTCACATGAACACACAGTTCACATGAACACACAGTTCACAGAAACACACAGTTCACATGAACACACAGTTCACATGAACACACAGTTCACATGAACACACAGTTCACAGAAACACACAGTTCACATGAACACACAGTTCACATAAACACACAGTTCACATAAACACACAGTTCACATGAACACACAGTTCACATGAACACACAGTTCACATGAACACACAGTTCACATGAACACACAGTTCACATGAACACACAGTTCACAGAAACACACAGTTCACATGAACACACAGTTCACATGAACACAGTTCACATAAACACACAGTTCACATAAACACACAGTTCACATGAACACACAGTTCACATGAACACACAGTTCACATGAACACACAGTTCACATGAACACACAGTTCACATGAACACACAGTTCACATGAACACACAGTTCACATAAACACACAGTTCACATAAACACACAGTTCACATAAACACACAGTTCACATGAACACACAGTTCACAGAAACACACCCAGAGCTGCAGATGCCGTTGACTGGATCAGAAAGACTCTCGTGGGTGTTGTTGACCCTCTTCATGCTGGTTCCCAGGAGGACTGAAGCGTGGCTGCCTCCCACTCCGGCTTTAAACTCACTGATAAGTAGGAAACCTGGCTGGGATGCAACAAACTCACACATTTCTCTGAATACTTGGTGCTAAAAAAACTCCACTTCCATCTTCTGTTTCTGAGAACTTCTGCACATGTGAGAGGCAACAGTGTGTTTTATCTGGGATCTTATTTGGTCTATCAAGCAAGAAATATGTGTAAAATGTCTTTTATAGTCTAATAGGAATAGATTTAAACTGTTTTTGTCACAGTTTATCATTAAAAAAAGACAAGAAAAGTGACATTAACTGCACTAGAAACATCACGTTTTTGCAAATTTGCTTAACCCTCATGTCGTCCTGCGGCTCAAAATTGACCCGTTTTAAAGTTTGAAAATGTGGAAAAAAGTATATTTTCACAGTGAAACTTCTGATGTCCACATTTTCAGCATTTTTGGAAAATCTTTGAACATTTTTTGGTGGAACAAAAGAAATGTTGAAAATGTTTCTGAAGAACATTCACAAAAAAAAAATCAACCAAAATCCAGCGAAATTCGCTGGATTTTGGTTGATTTTTTTTCTGAATGTTCTTAAAGAAAATATTAGAAGGTGTACTGATACATATGTAGTCACTTTAGATATTTGTAGGATTTTTTTGGAAGGTTTTTGCTCATTTTTCTCAATTTCACTCTATTGCCAAATTTGGGGTATTTTTTTTTTTAAATAAGGGAAACTTTTAAGGAATTATTGGAATTTTCTTCCTGAAGGTTTTGCAAATTTTCAGAAATTTGGAGAATTTTTTTGCAGAATTTTTGGATTTTTTTCAGACCATGAAACAATATTTTTTGGTGCCTGTAAATGAGGACAACAGGAGGGTTAAGCTCACTGATTAGTAGGAAACCTAGCTGGGATCCAACAAACACACATTTCTCTAAATACTTGGTCCTAAAAAACTCCACTTCCATCTTCTGTTTCTGTTCTGCCCCTTCATTGATCTCTTTTCCATTTTATCAAGGGTTAATATATGTTCAGTTGAATCATTTCTTCACATTTAATTGAACCAAATCATGAGTATAAAGTGTGTTTGCATGCATAGGCTCAGAAACAAAGAAAGTATGTATGAAGAGGAGTTTCTGTGTTTATGAGAACTTCTGCACATGTGAGAGGCAACAATACGTTTTATTTGGGATCTTATTTGGTCTATCAAGCAAGAAATATGTGTAAAATGTCTTTTATAGCCTAATAGGAATAGATTTAAACTCTTTTTGTCACAGTTTATCATTAAAAAAAAGAGAAGAAAAGCGACATTAGCTGCACTAGAAACATTTTTTGCAATTTTGCACCCATTAGTAATAAACCTCACCACTCACGCCTCCTCCAGCTTGTGTTCTGCCCCTTTATGGATCTTTTTTACATTTTTCCAAGACTCAATGTTTGCTTCGTTGTTCATCTTCTATCTTTAGCTGCAATCATGACCTGTTGGTGTGTTATTGAGAACTTGTGCTCATGTGAGGGGCTACAATTGATCATTGCTCCCAGTATTTATATATTTGGTGTCTTATTTAGTCTATAAAGCAAAGAAATGTGTGAAAAATGCCTCTTATAACATCCGGGAGTCTAATAGAATGTCTTAAAACAGCTTTTTTTCACAGTTTATCATCAAAAAAGACAAGAAAACCGACATTAGATGCACTGGAAGCACCAAATGTTTGCAGTTGTTGTTCAAAATAGACACACTGATTAGTACCAGTCTCACTAGGATGCTCCAAACACTCCTCCTCATCCTCATGTTCATGCTGTTTGTGGTACTTGTGGCAAAAAACTCAACTTTCTCCATGGATGCTTCAGTTCTGCATCTTTATGGATAGAAATACGTAAAAAATGCCAATTATTCCTGGATATTGTAAGAGGCGTTTTTCACACAATTTTTCAGCAAAAATTGCAAATGTTTTTGGCAAAAACTGCAAACAATTGCACATTTTTAGCCCCTCACATGTGCAGAAGTTCTCAAAAACACAGAAATTTGTCTTCATACATATAAAAAATGTGATACTTTTAGCTCAGCTAATGTCGCTTTTCTTGTCTTTTTTGATGATAAACTGGGAAAACAAGCTGTTTAAAGACATTCTGTTAGACTCCTGGATATTATAAGATGCATTTTTCACATATTTCTGTCCATAAAGGTGCAGAACTGAAGCAGGAGGGAAAATCCAACATAAAAGTTGATTTTTTTTTTTACCACCAAGTACCACAAACAGCATGAACAGATGAAACTTTTGTAGTTTTTGCTTCAAATAAATAATAGCGATTAGTAGTAAACCTCACTAGGAAACTCTCCTCCTGCTTGAGTTCATGTTGTCTGTGGTTGAAAAAACTCAACTTTGTCCTTGAATGCTCCCTCCTGCTTCAGCTCTGTCCCACCTCAGTTGGTTTTTTCTGCATTTTACCAGGTTTAATATTAGTTTCCCTTTAGTTGGCCCAGATTTGGCAGCTTCCTTGCAGCTCCCCCCTCCCTGGGTGAAGCGTGCCAGCCAGGCTAACATGTTGTGATGATGAGGCCTGACCTGCAGCTCCGTCCCTATTGGCTGCTCACCAGAGGCTGTTTCCTCCAATCTCTCTGATTATATCTGGCTCTCTGGGGAGGCGTCGGGCAGCAGCAGAAACCGAGTGTTCGGAGGGGGAGGCAGAGCTCCGTGGCCTCCCATTAGCTCCAGTTTGTTTAGTCAATAGTGGCAGGTCCCAGTGGAGTTTTTAGTGCCCCCCCAACCAGAGTGGAGCTCAGCGGGGCTTTGTGAGGAGGAGGATGCTGCTGTCATTGTTACAGATGATGTCTGATTGTTAGAGACCTGTGATGGCTGATGGTTGATTGTTGCAGCAGACTGAGACCTGTGATGGCTGATGTTTGACTGAAAGCTGCAGAGAAGAAGGAAGCTGTTAGGATTCAGTTAATGTGGGACCAGCAGGAAGTTTGTAAAACAGGTTGGAGACAAAAATCTGAAGAGTAAAAAGCAACTGAAGCCATGTTTAATCTATACATTAATAACAATAATAATAATACTAATAATCACAATGATGATGATCATGGCAATAATAATAATAATAATAATAATAATAATAATAATAATAATAATAATAATAATAATAATAATGATAAAAGTTATGAAAATATAGCAAATTATGATAATAGTAATAAAAATTATAGTAGTGATAATGATAAACATGATAATAATGACATTTATAAAAATGAATATACTGATAAAATAGTATTAATGATAAGAAAAATCTAAAAGCGATGTTGATGATAATAAATAAAAAAAGATGAAATTTATCATAATGTTCATATTTATTATTAATATCAGGATCTTATGCGCTATTAATATTACTACTGCTACTACTACTAATGGTAATGATAAATATAGATGAAAATTATAATGAAAATTATGATGATTATCATGTTAATGATAAAAAATATGATAATGATAATAATGGTAATAAGGATGATAAAAATAATGGTCATAATAGTGATAATAAATATAAAGAAGATGATGATAGTGGTAATTATTCTAACTATGACAATGATAAATCTAAATAAAAATGATAATTATGATAATTATTAAAAATATGACAATAATACCAGTAATGATAAAAAATATAAAAAATTATGGTAAGGATGCTAAAAATAATGGTAAAAATAATATAAAGATGGTGATTATGGTGAATATATATAAAAATGATAATGATAAATATAAATGATAATGATAAAAAATGGTAATGAGAAGAAGAATAATATATTGATAACAATAAAAATATAATAATTATAACAAAAAATCAAAATGGTGATAATCATTATAAAATAATGAAGAAGAAGAAGAAGTGAAATAAATTTAGTAATAATAATGGTGATGATAATGACAACAATAATTACAGTAACTTTATTTGTATAGAATCTTTCAAAAACAGAATTGCAAAGTGTTACGCAATAAAAAATTAAAAATAAATCCAGTAATTGTTTATTTATTTTAAATTAAAGGTCCCTTATGTTGAAAATACATTTTTCTTGTTATGAACTTGGAAGTTTAAAATAAAAGCTGGTTAAATATGAAAATCCTGCCATTCCTCAACCCTCTTCAAACAACTAGTTAGTCTCCCTGCTAGTAAGAAATCAACCCAGGTGCTTTATAACACTGAACCAACTAACCAGTTCTTCCTGTAGGGGGCAGAAACAGCAGCAGATTGTTGATTTTCAGAGTCCAACGTCACATTTAGACCTCTACTAAAACCAGGAGTCACACAGTCATGATTAAATTAGCCATCTTCTAGTATTTGGAGCTGAAAAACAAGACTAATAACGGGACCTTAGTGGCAAATAAAGAAGATCCAAACATGCAACATAAACAAGATAAATATCATTTAAGAAAAAAATGATGAATGTGAGTCAAAGGAGAGATTTAAAGGAGGAGTTTAGTGACCAGTTGAGAGTTTTGAACCACCAGTAGGTTTCTAAGTGAGGATCTGAGGCAAAAATTAACCTCACAGGGACAATTTTGAGCAGTAAAATCTTATATTTGGTGTAATTTAGTGCACATTAAGTGCCTGATTGTTTGTTTCATCTGCTGAGAGAAACATGGATGAAATATCAGAAATGAGGTCTCTTTAAACCGTCACGTCCTCTTGCTTTCTCACACAGTGCATAAAAACTTGACACCTGAACTCACCGCTTGAGTCATGTGATTAGATGAGAGTGAAAGTGACTCACGATGACTTGACCTCAGTGTCACTCTGGTGCCATTTTCCCTCATCGTGACTCATTTCTGAACATTTAACTGAACCAAACCATGAGTAGAAACTGTATTTGCATATATAAACTCACACACAGTATGTATATAAATAGGTGTTTACGTGTTTTTTAGAATTTATGCACGTTATTTTACGCATAAAGCAGTAGAAATATGTAAAAAAAAAAAAGGTCTCTTACAGTCAAATATAATCTGTTAAAATGGCTTTTTTTGGCTGATTAACAGAAAAATGTTCAATTTTTTTAATTAGAAAGACAAGAAAAAGAACCATTTTTGAAGCTGGAAGCATCAAATTTGTGGATTTACACTCATTAATCTGCTTCTCAATCTCCTGTGTTTTTTACGCATCTTAAGGCAAAACCAAGTCAAATTAATATTCCTTCTTGTAGTCATCTTCTTACAACCTCTCAGAAATGACTCTAAGAATTGCATTTCCATGAATTGTCTGTGTCTTTTATTATCCACAATCATCCCTTCACATCCACACATTAGCATGGGGCTTGTTTTTCTTTCTTTCCCCCTCTTTATTTATTTATTTATGTATTTATTTTTTGCACCCGGTCATAATATTACTAGATTTACTGTCTTGTCAGGCCGAAGCTGGATTTATGAATCCTCTACATGTATATGAGGATTAAAAAAAGTGGATCTTGGGAAGCGTGAGAGCATTACAGCGAGGTTTTTAAGGATTACACCTCTATCCTGCTTTTCTTGAAAGAAGCCCTTGAGCCTGGAGGGGGAATAAAACAAAGATTTAAGAGGGATAGATGGATGTAGGATGGGGAGGAGGGGGGGTTGATGTAAAAAGAAAAAAAAACACAAGCTTGAGGCCTTCTCACGCTAATGTTAGCGCATTAGCATGCACAGATCGCTTCAGTTTTAATCAGAAAATCAGATTTTTTCTACTCGTAAAGATGCAGTTTGCTGGTTTTGCGGCACGTGTCTGCAGTCACCCCCTTCCTCAGATTTAGACTGAAGTTGGATTACTGCCCCTGTTTTTTTTGTTTTTTTTTTTACCCCCCGAGCTAGCAGATGCCTCCCTCTCAGGACCCTCGACCACGAGGAGCTTGCGGTTTCTCAAGTGCTGCTGATACTAATCGGATCAGGGATGACATATTGCCGGGGTGAATGGGATTGTCATGGTCCGGCTGGGATGGGATGGGGGGCTGCAGGGGTCAGAGGAGGCGAAGTGCAGGGTTTTTCTCAAGATAAAATGAGATATAAGACAGAGATATGTGGAGCACAGACGAGAAAAGTAGCAGCAGGAGAAGATCAATAATCAGTCAGGTTCCTGATGCTGAATTTTACCCACTAATGAATCATTTTGATGCTACTGCCGGCTGAATATTTTTGTTTTTTGTCAAAAAATCAACATATTGTTGGCGTTAATGTAGAGCTGTAACTGTGGTGGTTGCTTTCATGCACAATATTTATGGAAAAAGTTGGTTAAACTCAGTTCTGTGACCACCACAGCTTCTTTATTGGTCCTGACATTATTACTCTGCCAAGGAATGACAGATTTATATGACGATCGGCGTGCGTTTGTCTGTCTGTCTGTCTGTCTGTCTGTTAGCAACATTGCTCAAAAACGGATTAACGGATTTGAGTGAAATTTTCCTTGAAGGTCAGAAATGACACAAGGAACAAGTGATTAGATTTTGGCAGTGATGCAGCTTATAGTCTGGATGCACGGATTTGTTAAAGATTTCTGTGTCACTGCCAGATAGCGGCACGGCGTCACTGTAACCATGACAACAAATGAACGCTACGTCAGCTGCCTGCTGCCAATCACATGATTGTGGTCCTGCTACAAATCACCGCTGCAGACTTATCCAGCGGAAATGATACAAGGAACAAGTGCTGAAATTGTGAAGGTGTTTCAGAGTCCCATCAATTCCCGCCACCTGTGTAACCAGTGGCTTTTCTTTGCATTGTGTAACTCAGCAGACACATAGATCTCTTTGGAGGCAATCTACATTTATTATAGTCCTTCAGAGTTGACAGAAAAAACACACAAAATCATCCGTCTCACAAACTTGTACTCCTGCAGAAATCAAACAATGCACAACCATATCAGAATAGGAAACTGAACTCATGAGTAGAATGATATGCCATTAAAACACGCAAACTACAACTGCACAATCTCGCTTACCTCTCTTTCTGAACACATAAACAATAGGGGAGCGGTAAGGCGGGAAAAAGTCACTTATAGGACGCCATGGGGCGGCTAAAAGTGTACGTAGGGGTACAGGGGCTCCCCAACAAAGGTTCCACTAAACAACTGAGAGGCAGACCAACCTTTGTGTAATGATAACAATAAACACAATACCAATAAAAGAACAATAAAATGAAATATACATGGTATATTATACATTACTAATACCATAATTCATATATATTTAACCCACAACCACTGCTGCACCACTGACACTGTTACACCTGGTATCTGTACATAACGTACACATGCAGAACACACACCTGTGCTCAGTCATTTAGTTTGTGGCTACATCTATATGAAATAGCCACATTCTACGTTGCCGTGATTTCTGCCACAAATTTTTTCAAGATGTCATCTGTCAGAAATGATACAACGACTGAGCAGCATGGCAGAGTACTGCGCTCTCTGAGTGCTTTTCTTGGTTTTAAAGTGAGAAGCTGATCGACCGGTTCGGTGCAGAATCGGTGATCGTCACCAAAACGTCAGCCGACGCTCAGAGCTCATGAATAGCGTTGCTCAGAGATGCAGCCTTTAAGCCCATTAGTGGGGAAACACCTGCGTTTTCTCTGCTGGTTAAATTCATATGGCTGCTTAATGAGCTTTTCTGACCGCTTGGTGTTCAGACCTCAGATCTACACCTAAACCTATTATATGACTCTGAGCAGCAAACATCACAGGCCTTTGTGTGCCCTTTACATCCCAGTGTGTGTGTGTGTGTGTGTGTGTGTGTGTGTGTGTGTGTGTGTGTGTGTGTGGAGGAAGATCTGGTTAACTCTTAGCTTTAGTTTTTATTTATCTGCAGCACAAAGGAGCTTTTTACACATTTATTTCATGAGACAGGTGCTTCAGAGTATCCAAAAGTCTTCTGCACATTGTCCAAGTTGCAAAAATGCAGTTATTTGCAATGTTTCTGTGATTGACCTTCCTTGGGCAAACACAAATTTGCACCAAAACATTGTAAATAAACATATTTTTGCATGTTAGGCAGTTTTTTTAAACACTTGTCTGTATAGTAGCAGTTTCATGGTTATGTAAGGCAGCTGCTTATTTCTAAAACATTACATTTCTTTCAGATAATAATAAGATTTGCTGATAAATCAATAAGGTTTTTATTCATTATGTTAATCTTAGAAAGGAGAAAATCTATCAGTCTTCAATCTTAGGTAAAATACGTTTATTGACAATGTTTTGGTGGTAGACCTTCGTCAGGCACATTTGCAAGATTTGCAGCAAAGTATGACAAATAAATGTATTTTTGCAAATTAGATAGTGTGCGGGAGTCTTTTTTAAGTTTTTTTTTTTGTACCAATCAGTATAGCAGTAATTGCATGGCTACGTAAGGTTTTTACTAACAGTGTCTTGTAAAAAAAAAATCTCCAAACTAGAACATCAACTTGTCATGATATAAGAAGAAAACCTTTCAGTCAGCATTGAAAGGTGTTGATAAAGTTTGGAGATGCACTACCGTTCAAAAATTTGGGATCACTTAAAAATGTCTTTATTTTTGAAGGAAAATTTTTTTTTTCCAATGAAGATAACATTAAATGAATGATAAATCTAGTCTAGACATTGTTAATGTAGTAAATGACTATTCTAGCTGGAAACGGCTGATTTTTAATGGAATATCTACATAGGAGTACAGAGAAAACAGCAATTTTCCATAGAAAACATTTATTTGTGACGTTTCAGTGCTAGACTTTTAGCAAAATGTTGCAAATGGACACTTTGTTAGGTACGCATTGCTAGTAAAAGGTTGGACCCTCTTTATCCTTCAGAACTGCTTTAACCCTCATGTCGTCCTGCGGGTCAAAACTGACCCATTTTAAAGTTTGAAAATGTGGAAAAAATAGATTTTCACAGTGAAACTTCTGATGTCCACATTTTCAACATTTTTGGGAAATCTTTGAACATTTTTTGGTGGAAAAAAAAATGTTAAAAATGTTTCTGAAGAACATTCGCAAAAAAATTAACCAAAATCCAACGAATTTTGCTGGATTTTGGTTGATTTTAATATGAATGTTCTTAAAGAAATTATTCCAAGTTTTATTGATATATATGTAATCACTTTAGATATTTTTAGGATTTTTTTTGGAAGATTTTCACTAATTTTTTTGAAAATATTTACAAGAATTTTCTTGCCAAATTTGGGGGATTTTTTTTTTTTTTTTTTCTAAATAAAACTTTTAAGGGAAACTGTTAAGGAGTTATTGGAATTTGCTTCCTGAAGGTTTTGCAAATTTTCAGAAATTTGGGGAATTTTTTTGCTGAATTTTCTGATTTTTTTTCAGACAATAAAACTATATTTTTTGGTGCCCGTAAATGAGGACAACAGGAGGGTTAATTCTTGATGGCATCCTTTCAACAAGGAAACATTCCTCAGAGATTTTGGTCCACACTGGCATCACAGCATCACAGAGTTACTGCAGATTTGATCCATGATCCAGTCTCCAGTTCCACCACATCTAAAGGTTCTACTGGATGGAGATCTGGTGACTGTGGAGGCCGTTGGAGGACAGAGAACTCATTGTCATGTTCAAGAAACCAGTTTGAGATGATGTGAGCTTTGTGACATGGAGCATTATCCTGCTGGAAGTAGCATCAGAAGATGGTCCACTGTGGTCATTATGGGATGGAGATGGTTAGCAACAATACTCAGGTAGACTGTGGAGTTTAACCCAGGCTCAGTTGGTACTAAGGAGCTCAAAATGTGCCCAGAAAATCTCCCCCACACCAGTACAGCAGTAGCAGCAGCAGCAGCCTGAACTGTTGATACAAGGCAGGATGGATCCATGCTTTCATCTTGTTCTGTCTAATTTGTTTGGCCATTTTCAATCTCTTTTTGTCGTTTTTTTGTCTCATGTCTGTAAGTCGCTGGAGAGGAAAATCAGTAAAGATATTTTTCTGAGTGGATGAAAAGTGAAAGTGCAGATCTCTGTGGCACTGGACAGTTAAAGTATGACGAATCAGAGCACTGAGCTGTGGACCACAGGTGTATTTAGTGGAACAGATGGTGGAGGCCGAGTTAAAATGATGCAACTCAAAACACGAGGGCTGAAACATGATGAGATTTTCACGACAGGATTACCGTAGCCTAAGGAATTCATACTAATGATATTATGAAAATATCTATAGAAAAATGGGTTTAGAAAGGCTTGTTTATCATGTGTTTTGTCTCTTTTTGGCAAATGATGCAAGTGTAGGGAAAACAAACAAGAGTCCCCAAGTTTACAGTTTATTATTATCTTGATGTTCATATTTCATTCTTGGTATCATCAAGAGGTTAGATAACTCCAGTTCTCTCCTGCTTTTTCTGTTTTTCTTGCATTTCTTGAATCCCCAATGCACTATGACAGTAATTATGATCCAAAAATACTTGTATGACGTTGTTTTTACGCCATTCTGCTGTTACAAAACAACATGTTGTGATGTTTACAGCATCACAAAGTTACCATGGAAGTACTTTCTGTGACTGTTTTTGTGCCGTTTTGGAAAAAGCCTGATCCTTTCGCTGTGTTTGCTTCTGAGAAATGATCCCATTATCATAAAGACGGCTTACTGTAAGAATAAGAAGCACATTAGCTGCAGAGTATTGAAGCGTTTTTCTCTGTCTGACAGCCAGAAACACTCAGACATCAGCTGCTTCTATTGTCAGTATCTTTAGGAGTAAAGACTTGCTGCTCTTTGTCTGCCTTCAGTCTGTCATCACCGGTCTCAGACACTCAGCAACTGGATTTCCTCGTCCTCTTCGTCCTCACTCTTTGCTAGTTACAGTGTCGTGTTTCCTGGTTGCCGTGGCGATGCTAACAGTTTGACACACAACAGGAGAAAGTCTGAGCGGGGAGCGACCTAAGTGGTGGTTAGTGGCTTAGGAAATGGATCTTAATGAAGGAAGAGGCTTAGGCTTGGCTTTTGTCACATTTACTGAAATTCTTTAGAGGTGAAGGGAAGAAAAACGCTCAAAACACAAGTTCTGTGCAGCTTTAACAATGTTGTCCATGAGGCACGGCTTTGTTGGCAACATTCTGGGAACTGATCATCCAGGTTTGATATTAGCTGTGAATTAGCCGAGCAAAAATAGTAAGTCTAAGGTTGATGTCAGAGATGTTCAGATCAAGTTTTGTTGCCCTTGATTCATTTAGAGTCATTTTAGAGTATTTGTCCCAATCTGATACCACTTTCCTTCATATTACACACTTTAAGCACATTAAGGTTGTAAAATCAATCCAATATACACTACCATTAAAAACTTTGGGGTCACCCAGATAATTCCATGTTTCCCATGAAAACTCCCACTTTTCTTCATGTGCTAACATAACTGCACAAGGGTTTTCTAATCATCAATGAGCCTTTCAACACCATTAACTAACACAATGTAGCATTAGAACACAGGAGTGATGGTTGCTGGAAATGTTCCTCTGTACCCCTATGGAGATATTCCATTAAAAATCAGCTGTTTCCAGCTACAATAGTCATTTACCACATTAACAATGTCTAGACTAGATTTATGATTAATTTAATGTTATGTTCACTGAAAAAAACTGCTTTTCTTTCAAAAATAAGGACATTTCTAAGTGACCCCACACTATTAAACGGTGGTGTAAATGCTTGCTGACTGAGTAACTCTGCAGTGCATGAAGAAACAACTTTGTCATTGCTCAGCCTTGTGAAACCCTCACTTTGCTTTTCACTAACACAATCTGTATGAGGATGTGACAAATAAAAACTGCTAACTCTTGAAAAAATGACAAACATTCACAGGATCCAGCTTCTCTAATGTAAATATTCGCACTTTTTCTAGACTTCTTGTCTATTTTAGGAACTAAAGGACTAATCTGATTGTTAAAACAATGATTTGAAGATTCGATTTGCACTATAATCAAATTAACATCTATTTCCGTTGTGTTGTGTTGTCGTGTGTCTGCAGTACTTTCCAGGCCGTCCTGTGGTCATGAACCTGCTGAAGTCGGTGAACTCGTGGCTGCAGAACGAGACTTCAGGTCAGATCTCCTACGAGGCGTTTAAGGACATTCTGGAAAACTCAGCACAGGTAAGACGCGACTGACGAAATACAACTGTGCATCCTTGTTATGAACTTATGAATGCAAATTAAAGGGAAGAGAATGGAGTTTTGAAAGCCAAAGTATGTAAAAAAAAACAAAAGGGAAATGAAGGGATGCAGTGGAGCATCAGTCAGATAAGCAGCAGCTGCAGGAGAACAGAAGGCAGGTCGTCAGAAAACAACCAGACTGATGTGAGGACGTCCGTCTGGGAGCAGCTTCACCGAGCTGCAAGGTCACCCATCAGTCCGGACACTTAATCAGTTGAAACTCGCCTCCGAGGATCCGCGTTGAAGCCCGTTCTGTTCAAGTAATGTCAGAATGTCACCTCGAGACTTTCCACGCTGAGATAAAACAATATATATATTTGTAAAGACAAACAGCGATGGCCTTGTCCCGCTGCCAGCCAGCGCCTACAGCGGAGGATCTATGTGCTGTTGTCTTTGGAATGAAGCCTGCATGCCTCCAGTGTGCAGCGCCTCGCAAATTGAAAGAGTCACTTACTTACATCATTAGCTTTTAGCAGGCAAATCAATGGATCAATGAATCAATGGGAAGGTATGAATAGACTCGGAGGAAATGGACTCACACACACACACACACACACACACACACACACACACACACACACACACACACACACACCAGATCTTTACTATTGACATGTGAGTAACCCTGTCAATCACAGAGCGGCTCGACGAGTCCAACGACTTTATGTCAGAGAAAATATGTTGTTGGATTCGACTGTGGCTCGTCGGTGCAGATCCGAAGGCTCCTGTTCATTAGCGGAGGCCGAGCCATTAACCTGAGACTGACTTCTCATTGATCAAGGAAACTACGCGGAGCCGCTTTCATTAAGTTGAACAGGTTGGGAGATGCAGCAGACACTTTTTAAAAGGGGGATTTTGGAATTTTGTGAGGCAGAAGTTTGCTGATATTTTTTCTTATGCTGAAGAATCCAAAACCAACAACGTGTTTGTGCTCATAATCTCCAACTTCTCTAGTTTGAATGTAGCTGAGTCCACAAACACATTTGTTTCTACTGAAACGGGTCAAAATATATCATTTAATTACAAAAAATAAAAATTATGTGGACACTGAAGCTTTTAGCAAATGTTGCCTAACTCTCTAAAGTCCTGTTTTTACTTCTGATCACTGTGGGCTCATATTTCACTGCAACATCCATTATGGAAACAGCACAACCATGACCAGAGACTGAAAAAACTCTAAAATGTGTTTCTTGCAGTATGACACATTTATTGTGCCATAAATCATGAAAAAACAACCGAAAAAAAACTTCAATTTGTTTGATAAATGTTTTATACAAAATTAACAAAAACAACAACATTGGAATCAACATATCCAGCCTTTTTCCAAGTCTCCACAGATGGTATACATATTGGAAAGAAAAATAGTGGATTTACGTACTAAAAAGAGTTTACTACTTGCATTTTTAATTGACTTCCATGCTTGTTTCGTATCTGCTCTGTGTAAACAACACTGCCTGCAGTTCAGCCGAAAAATCCCTGAATATTTGTCATGTGATTGTTGGTTGTTGCTAAGTCATTATTATCTCTTCTTTTGGGGTAAAGAGTGCATAATATTTAGTTTGTTACAGAATTAGTTCAGAGTATTCACTTTAATTTTGGCCAGTTTTTAAGTAAGACATGAAATATCACGATTCTAAGTTTCCTGATCGAATGGTTTATCACAGATGAGCAGTTCAAGGACCGGTGGAAAGTTCAAAATCCAACAAGTCTCTCTGTTTTTACAGTTTGTGGCTCTGATAAATGGTATAATTTGGTGATTTCTCTCTCCTTTTAAACATGCTGGTGGGCTTTGAGCTTGAGAAGATTAAGCAGGACTAAATAATGCTTTTGTTGAGGATTGTTTTTATTTGCATATTTGCGTTATCCAGTGATTCCCTGCTAGTGCCAGAGTAACTCAGAAGACCGTTCAGGAACGGTAGAAAGGTGTTGACTCGGCCTCCAAATTTCTCCAAATCTCAATCTAATTTTAGGATAAGCTTAGCTCATCGGTACCAGGATAAACCTACGCACAAGTCTTTGTTTACATCTGCTATCATGCAGAATAACACCTTTGAAGTGGTTGCCAGATGTAGAAACACTGTCTCAATTCATCCCAGTTTAGTATAACACTTGGCCACTGGCCTGAGTTCAGTAAACCTCATTGTAGTCTTTATCATGGTGCTCCTTTACAGGCTAAACTCCCACAATGCTTTCTGCTTACCTCCTCATATCACAACAGTATTAAACCTGGTGAAACAACCAGACTCTACAGCTAATCTACAATACTTAAAGTGTGTATTAGCTGGGAAATTAGCATCCAGTACTAAACGTTAAATGACTCAGATCGGGTTGGGAGCAGAAAAACCTGATTGAGGCATCCGTACTTAGCATTAATAACATCCAGGTTAAATTTAGTTAATATGAGCACATTTGGAGCATGACTATTGGTAGTTTTAGTACTTCTGACAGGACGGCGTGGTTAAAAACAAGACCTACAAGAGACTGTTTAGAATTGACTTGCGAATAAACTAATTAAAAACATGTCATGTGGCGTTTTTGGACAACATTTCAGGTCGTAATTTGACTCAGGAGGGTGTACTTTGGTCTAAATGTGTGATTCGTGATGACTGTAAGAAAAATTAGAATCCAACCAGCCTCACGCCTCATTTGTCTGCAATTTGTGTTTGTGTGTTTGTTCCCTTAAAGACAAAACTCCCACAATGCTTTCTGCTTACCTCCTCAGATCGCAACAGTATTAAATCTACAGGAACAGCCAGATACTGCAGCTGATCTGCAATATGTAAAGTGTGTATTAGCTTGGAAATTAGCATCAGGTATCACAAATACTAAATATTAAGTGACTCAAATTGGATCGGGAGCAGAAAAACCTGATCAGGACGCCCCTCCTTAATAACATTAACCCTCGTGTCGTCCTGTGGGTCAAAACTGACCCTTTTTAAAGTTTGAAAATGTGGAGAAAAAAAACTATTTCACAGTGAAACTTCTGATGTCCACATTTTCAACATTTTTGGGAAAACTTTGAACATTTTTAGGTGGAAGAAAAAGAAATGTTAAAAAAGTTTCTTAAGAACATTCGCAAAAAAATCAACCAAAATCCAGCGAAATTCATTGGATTTTTGGTTGGATTTTTTAATGATATATATGGAATCATTTTTGATATTTTTTGAATTTTTTGGAAGATTTTTACTCATTTTTTAAAAACTATTTACAAAAATGTTCTTGCCAAATTGTTTTTTTTTTTTTTTTTTTAATAAAACTTTTGAGGAATTATTAAAATTTTCTTCCTCAAGGTTTTGCAATTTTTTTTTGAAATTTGGGGAATTTTTTTTGCTGACTTTTTGGATTTTTTTCAGACAAGGAAACAGTATTTTTTGGTGCCAGTGCCTGAGGACAGCAGGAGGGTTAACAGCATGCAGGTTGAACTATGGAAGTATTGTAGAAACAAGGCTGTTTGGAATTAACTTTCGAATAACCCACTGCTTTTATAACAATATAAAGAACATGTCTTCCAGGACTTGTGGCATTTTTGGACAACATGGCAGGTTGTAATTTGACCCAAGAGGCCGTTCTTTGGACTTTTTGTGGGATTCTTGACGACAGTAAGACATACTGAATCCAACAAGTTTGTCTGTTGTTTTTTTTCCTTTTCAGATTCCAAACGCTGCTCTGCCTGAAGGGGTGAGGTGGGTGGGCTGTCAGGGTTCACAACCCCACTTCAGACGTTATCCATGCGGAGTGTGGACGCTCTTCCACGTCCTGACCGTCCAGGCCAACAGCACCGGAGGCTCAGGTACAAACACTTTGTGTTATTGTGAATGAAAAGGGCCACTCAGAGTTCACTAAGACAGAGAGGAGGGGTTTGTAAACAAATTAGCTCAGGAATGTTTGTCACACTGACCTGATTTAACAGAAAAAAAACACATACATGAGCAGATATTTTGATCGTGTTTTGTTGCTGTTTTTTCTGAATTTCCCTTCTGCGTTTTTGTCATGTGGTCCCAGTTAAAATTGAGCCTAATTGTGACTGTGTGAAAAGGGATTATGTTAGATTAGTGGAATGTGAGTGGTTAATAAAACGGGCAGATGACCAGAGGCTCCACGACCAGCAGCGACGCTAATCTCCCCTCCACACACACACACACACACACACACACACACACACACACACACACACACACACACACACACACACACACACACACACATATACGTACACACAGAGGTTAATCCCGAGGTTTACGGACCATCATGTGACCTGCAGATGGACCAGCCAAAAGGGGCGTCCATCTGGTCCCCCACAGACCACCAGCTTAACGGGCGCATGAACGCACAGTTTGGACTGTAAAACAAAACACAGCCTCTTCAAATCCACACTCTGCATACAGTATTAAAGCTGTGAATCCAGAGTGCTGCAGGTTCATTGATGATTTTATTAAATAGCCCCCCTCTGCCATGCTCACAAACTCCCCCCTTCTTCTTCTTCCGGCTGCTCGATTCATCTAAAGGCACTGCTAAGCCGAGAACAAAAGCAAACGGCTCAAGGAAAATATGTTTGTGGACTGTTGCGGTCCTGAGACAACAGCCTGGCCACCATTCACACAGAGCGTTAACGGCGTTTAATCTCCAGATTGGGTTGTCCCATTCTCATAGATTATTGGTCCCAATATGGGGTTAACCCAGCTCTGACTGCAGGAACACACAACCGTGGGAATCCAGGAGGCCTCCGACACTCGCTGCCATTAGCGAGCTTTCAGGCAGGTTTACTGTTTGCAGTTTAATGCACCGTGATGACGAGCTTTAGAAGGGCAGGAGAAGTTATGTGCTGCAGCAATGTGCACCGTGTTGAGGATTTTAGGTTTTGAAGTTGAACAGGTTGGGAGATGCAGCAGAGATGCTTTATAAAGGATTTTTGGAATTTTTGTGTCGCATAAGTCTGCAGATACTTTGTTCTCATTCTGAAAAATCCCAAAACAACAATATGTTTGTGTTAATATTCTCCATTTTCTCTACAGTGCAGCTAAGAGCCCACAAGCACATTTTTTCTACAGAAACGTGGGTCAAAACAGATAAAAATCAACTCCTTAAACATCTGGGCATTGAAGATTTTACTAAATGTTACTTATCACTCTAAAGTCAAGCAGTTTCTGGGTGTTTTTTATTCAATATGGGTTCGTTTTTCATTGCCTCTGTGGAAACCATGGCTAGAAGTAGGGAGAAATTTGTTTTGTGCAGTTTAATGAAAACAAAAGTAGAATTCCTTTGCTTTGTTATTTTACAAAAACTGAAAAAAGGTAACAACGTACAATATTTGTTCAAATAACTACATATGGAAGAAAAATGGTGGCTCTACATACTATAGATACTTTACCACTTGTGTTTTAATTGGGTTTTAATCTACTCCATGTACAGTGCCTGCAGTTCAGTCAAAAAGTCCCTGAATTGTTGTCATGTGACTGTTGGTTGAAGCTGAGTTCTGAATGACTTCACTGTTGCAACAAAGAGTGATTCATTTTTTGGTTTTGAAAGAATGCAGTTAAAGCAAACACTTTCTTTTTGGTGAATTTTTAAATGAGATGTAGAATATCACAAAATCAGCGCAAAAAAAAAAAACAAGCTTAATTCATTTGAGCAGGTTGGGAGATGCAGCAGAGACACTTTATAGAAGATTTTTGGGATTTTTTAGAAGCATAAGTCTGTAGATATTTTTCATATATTGAAAAATCCCAAAACAACAATGCGTTTGTGTTAATATTCTCCATTTTCTCTACTTCGAGTGCAGCTCAGAGCCCCACAAGCACATTTTTTTCTACTGAAACATGGGTCAAAAACATATAGTTTAATTTTTTAAAATAAATTCCTTGAACATCTGGGCATTTATAGTTTTAGCAATCAGTTTCTGGGTGTTTTTGCTCCTGTCATATTTTTTTTATTAAGTGTTCGTTCATTTTTCATTGTCTCCATGGAAACCATGGCTAGAAGTAGGGAGAAATGTGTTTTGTGCAGTAAAATGAAAACAAAAGTAAAATTTCTTGGCTTTCTTATTTTATAAAAACTGAAAAAAATGGTACCAACATGTACAACATTTGTTCAAATACCTACAGGTGAAAGAAAATGGTGGCTCTACAAACTACGCGTTTTACTACTTGTGTTTTTAACTGGCTTCCATCTACTCCATGTACAGTGCCTGCAGTTCAGTCAAAAAGTCCCTGAATTATTGTCATGTGACTATTTGTTTCAGCTGAGTTATGAATGGCTTCACTGTTGCAGCAAAGAGTGCATCATTTTTTAGTTTTTTAAAGAATCCAGTTAAAGTAAATGCTTTTTTTTTTTTTGGTGAATTTTTAAATGAGACGTAGATTATAACAAAATCAGCACAAAAAAATAAAGCTTGTGCTTTATTAAAAAGGTCCTAGAGAGGAGTTTGTTGTGAATATGTTCACTGCTACAAACACGTCACATTCCTGATTTTGGCCAGAATCGCTGCTGCTCATCACTGGTGTAAACTCATGTTTTTTCCCTGCAGATCCTCTGGAGGTCCTGAGTGCGATGAGAAACTATGTCCAGAACTTCTTCGGCTGCAGACCGTGTGCAGAGCACTTTGAGAACATGGCGATGGAGAGTCTGATGGAGGTGAACTCGCTGTCGTCTGCAGTCCTGTGGCTCTGGTCCAGACACAACCGGGTCAACAACAGACTGGCAGGTAGGAGGCGGCATCATCATCTGGAGCCATTTTGAAGCATCTCTCTACTGCAAACTCTGTACAGTTTGTCAATTTATTTACTTTTCATGCATTGACCTCTCTCCAGACATCAAAAATGAGAGAATGTATGACTGTGCAGACCATCTGCACTGCAAAAAACAGACAAGTGGTGCTTTAAAAAATTATGAGGAGAAACTGTGAGTTCCTTCTCTGTCATCCAAACATTCATAATTCATCATTAAAAGAGTTGTAATTAAAGTAGTGGCAGCAGGACTTTAGATTTTTCCATCAATGAAGTGTGAACACAGTAGGAAGTTCCAAATTTGAATTTTATGAACTGTGCTTCTTAAATTTCTATTATGTGACATATTTTTGATTGAAATCAACTATGTGGCTCTGCAAATATAGCTATTTTTGTGATGTAAAGTAAAATACCACAAATGTTGTGCAAAATCCCGTCTAGACCACATAGTATGTATGCTTTGAAAAAATATTGACGTAATATTTTAATCAGCGTTAGGACACTACAAATGCTCATTATTATTAAGCTTTTTTAATCAAAGAGCTTTTGAAGTTCAAGTTTCTCAAATGTGAGGATTTTTAGATTTTTTTTGTATTTTACTGTATTGAAAAATAAAATTAATTGAGTTAGTTTAGACTACTGGTGGGACAAGATAGCAATTTGAAAGATTTACCCTGGTTTGTAGGAAGTTATGATGCTCATTTTCCCCTAATTTCTAATAATTCATAGACAAAAATGACCGAATCAATGCTAAAAATAACAGTTGGTTGCACCCTGAATGAAAAGGTAAAAGCGGATGTTTGCTTTGTGCAGTACTACAAAGTGAGCCCATGTTACACCTTAGTTTACTAATCCATTATTACGCTCTGTCACTCCCGCTTTTCCCATCAAATACTTCCCTCTTTCCACTCTACTCTCCTCCGTGTCCACCCGTCCAAACCAATGGGATCTGAATGTCTCCCTCCTGGGTTTTGGGGGACGTTCCAGCTTCCTCTCGTGGTCACTTAGTCGTCATAATACGACTAAAAGAGGGTGAGGGGAGGAAGGACGGATCCTCAGATCAGACACCAGCTGTCGCTCCGTCTTAGTCCTCCAAGTATCATCTGCTTCTCCCTCACGCATTTTCTCCTGACCTCCTCCCTCTGACATCCTTCTCCACACCCTTCCTTTGATTCCTCCTCCACCCACTATTGTCTGAAAAAGTCATCAACCATTTCTTATTCATCTGCTCTGACTTGTTTCCTCAAATTCTGCACTTGTGTCTTGAAGGCAGGTCATCTTTTAAATTCACCCAATTATTGCCTTTTAGTGGCTCATTCACAGAAATAAAAATGTCCAGATCTAGCATCCGCTGAGAGCCCCAATCTGATACTATTTTCCTAGATAATATACTACAAGGACATTAAAGTTATTAGGATCTATCTGCTTGACAACTGAATAACTCTGCAGTGCAATAAGAGAAAACCAGTATTTCTGTGTTCGAGCTGTTCCTTAATGTTTCATAGTTGATCCCAAAGCTTGTTGCAAAGCTACAGTAGAACATTATCTGAAATGTGGTGTTAGAAGGAAGGGTGTACTGTCTTTTGGAGCTCCACAAGCTCCTGTATTCTCTTCATATACATCAGATAATGTGTTGTAGATTAGCTGTAGTACCTGGTTCTTCCTCTAGGTGGAGCCTCCAACTGTTTAGTACTGAAACAACCTGAGGAGGCGTCACTCGGACCACTGGTAGTTCATGTTGGCAAGCAGAAAGTGTAGTAAGAGTTTAGCTAGCAATGGGCACCATGACAAAGACTTCTGTGCCGCTTAATGACTTCCAGTCAGCGCTTATGTGTTTCTGTGTATGGACAAGTGATGCTTTGCCATACCGGATTTGTTTAAATTTTCTACAGCATGAAATATAGACATTTTTAAAAATATTTGTGAATTTTTTGATGGCTATGTCAATAGTTTCTGGATAAAATGATTTCAGAATTTGACTCACTTTAGTAGGTTTTCCACACATTGAAATTTGGGGCTTTGTTTGACTGACAATATATCAGGAACTATTAAACATAAACACCTGAAATTTGAACTGTTATTTCTCATCATGTCAATTCAGAATTGTAACATTATATTTGGAGAACCATTTTGAAACTCCAGAACTCTGCTCTACTTGAATTAGGCTAACTAGCAATAGTTTTGTGCTTGTGGTACAACTTTAAAAATAATAACGTTTTTTCTGCTTTTGTGACCAAGTATTTCATATTAATAAGTATTCTGTATGTTTTGTTTTCTATTATTGTGACATACAGCTACATAGTTCAGAAAATATCACTACTTAACCTCTGTATTGTCAATTTTCTTGTCAATGTGAGCTTCATTTTTTTTTTCATATTCCAACTCACCTGTAAACACAGACTGTTTAATCTACTTGTCCAATATTGCAGATTCTGAATCGATGACATGATGAGAAATAACACTTATTTCAGCTCCCCTCAAATTAGAGACTATTTAATCTGTGTGTTCAGGTTATGAATCAATGAAATGATGAGAAATAACAGTGAAAATTTCAAGGTTTTATCTTTAAAAGTTCCCAACATATTGTTGTTCAAACAAACATAAACTGAATGTCCATAGTTTGATAAAGTTTGAAGCTAATCAGAGATGGTGAAGCAGAAAGAATATGATTATCTGAGATGCACCTTTTTCCAACAGGTCTCTCAGTATATTACACTTCCTCACATCCGCCTCCAGAGTGCTAAACAGCTCCCTCCTCCCTCGTCTGGGTTCATATGATTTTATTAGGCTGTCATTAACAGCCTACTTTGTTAAATCACTATCTTTTGTTTGTGTTTTGTTGACGGCCCTCTCTTCTATCTCGGGGACAGCTTGTGTCCTGAGCAGCGGGGGCCAGAAGGACAGACACTCAAACGCCGTCCAGCCTCCCCCCTCCGTCCATCCGTCTTCCCTCTATTCCCGCGACTGTCTTCCCACTCGTCCTCCCCCGGGACTCATATCCTGAGCTTGACAAGTAATAGTGCAGCATCCTCACAGGAAATCTCCCCCAGGATCCTGCACACACACACACACACACACACACACACACACACACACACACACACACACACACACACACACACACACACAGACACACACACACACACACACACACACACACACACACACACAGTCTTGCATTTCTTATCTTCTTGAGACCCCCAAATTAATGCCTACCATTTTAGGACCACCCTTTCTACACACCATAGGAGCAAATGAAAGACATCCCTGAACTTGGCAAAAAAACTATTTTAACTATATCACCTCAGATTTAAGATACACACCAAATATATATATATATATTTTTCAATGTATTTTAACTGTACTTACAAGGCCCGCCGGAACTTTAAATTTTAAATATCCTGTATGTGTCATTACTGTGATACAACTCAAAACACCAAAATAACCTAACAAAAATATCAAAACAGCTTTGTTAGAAGGCAACAAGTCTTTAAAAATTAATTACAAACATGCTTGTGTTTATCCCATCCTTCTGATGAACTGTTCTGTCTTGAAAGAAGGGAAAGAAACAGATTAAAGTCAAGAATTTGAAATATGTTTTGTCAGACAGCATATAGCATAGTCATGGCCATGGCCCAGTGTTTCCCCTCCATGTATCTCCTGTGCTCGTTCCTGTCTGTCTGTGTGCATGGTGGTGTTGTGGTGCTGCCTCTGTCACTCTCCTGGATCCCAGCTCAACCTGCACACATTTCTCCCATCAGCTCATCACCTTATCCAGCATATCTACCCCTGCTCAACTCACCCTCCTCACCAAATCATTGTCTCAGATACTGTTCATATGCCACTAAAAGTTCTAGTCATTTTTGAGAATCTGTTGTTTCCATGTTTTATACTTGTGCCCTGGGATCATTACACCCTGCCTGTCCTCTTTCTAACCTGCCTGCTGTCCCTGCACCTCTCCAGCCAGCTACACTCAGCCTGTCAGCCATCGTCTCTTTCCCACTCACCTCCATTCTCTGGTAGCTTGCAATGAACTTCCATAACTTCACCTCATCTCTGTCCTGTGTTTATTTTGTGTAAGTAATCAGACAAAAGCACCTGTCTGTGTAACACTACAGAGCATGCATACGGGGAGCTAAGGTAAAGGTTTTAATGGAGCCGTGTTAGGCTTACCACATAAATACAGACATGGATAAAGTATTCTTTTCAGATGTGCAACATGCAGTGAGATATGCTATGAAGTTTATCGTCGACCGTGTCTGAAAAAAAAAATAGATTACACAGACCATTTTCGCAGGATGCAGGAAATACAAAGAAGAGATGCAGTGAGAGGCACAGCGTCCCGAAGATCTACAAAGTTGTCTGTGTGGGCAGTCGTGTGTAGCTGCTATATAGGAGTCCAGAAATCAAATGCAAAGGCCCAAAAATGAGTATAACAGGTCTCCTTTAATGAACAGGTGTGACTTAAATACAACAGTGTCTTCTCAGACAGAACACCTACATATCCAAAAGGTTCACCGCAGTAAAAAAGACGAACCAGGAAGTTGTTGCATTGTATTGCATTGCATTATAAGTGAAAGGCTCCTTAACCTTTGGGGTCCTTTAATCAAACCCTTTAACAATGATTACATGTAACTTTTTTTAGTTTTTACAACAGATGAACAGTTTCAGCCTCACTATGTGTACAGCCAACATATAATAGATACACCTCATGTATCCTATAGAAACAGAAGGCCTCCTGTCATGATGTGGAAGGTGTAGGCCTACCTTTATAAGCTTGGTCCATGTCTACAGTCTCTGATCTGAAATAATTCTGTTGTAAACATAGAACTTGACCGCTTTCCAGTCCCTGTCAGCGAGGGCTTCAGGGGAAGCAGCGATGCACTTCTCACAGGCTTGTTTTCCAGGTGTCTTGCCAATACGAATGAACTCCATCAGAGACTTTTCAACTGCTTTCACCTCCTCTGTTGACCACATTCGTTTTACCTTTCTAGCACCTTGGAAAGGAGATTGTAAAGAACACTTATTACACAGGAAATTTAATACATGTTGAAAATTGTCAAACATTAACAGAAAAGGGGAAGCCAGCCTGGGTTTCCTGCCGTCCCACCAACAGGTGTATGTGCTTGTTGTGTATGCAAGTGGTCACTCACTAAAGAACATGGGTTGAGTTGAGAGCCTACCTGTGTTTGGCCTGGACATGCCAGTATATACAATTTTTCATTTTATGTTGTTTTGCAATTCATTGTTAAGGAGCTACCTGCTTGGTAATTACTCTCACACTGCTGTTTACTTAGCTACCAGGTAATTGTTTTGGCGTGTGTATATAAATGTTCAAACAGTGCAGAAAAATAGACCTTGCCCTATAAAAATAAAAAATAAAAAAATGAAAAAGATCAAGAAGATATTTTCACTTTACACCATTTGTGAGACAAAGGCATTGTGATGACAAAGTACATATCCCAGCCAAGCAGGAGAGACTGGACAGACTTGCTGGTGTCTGGCATGAAAAGGGTCGATCAGCTTTTGATTTGCTGTTCAGTTACAGTGTATAGAAAAGCTATAACAATAATTTAACATACATGTGGAAATACAGGACACATAATGATGACGACACATTCTTACCTCCCGAGCCTCGTTTCTGTCCAAGCTGCTGTTTTGAAGTGCCTTTCTTATCTCGAGTCACAGGTTCCACTCCTAGAAAACATTCATAGGAAACAAAATTATGCATGTAGCATGACTAGCCTACTGCAACACATTCTACAGAAATTTTCACAACACGCAGAGAAAACATAGCAGTAAATAATATCAATATTAGATGTGTTCCATTTACACGCCAGTTGGATAACACTATTTTAGTCATATTTACAGTATGATTTATGTAATAGAGAATTAAGTCATTAAAGGAGCAAGCACACTCACTTCCTGGCTCTAGAAAAGGAGTTTGACTGACTTTTAATGTATGTTAACACTTCTGGAAGTAAAACACAGAGAGCAGTCCACCTTTGCTGTGCATCATACTCTCTCTCTCAACCATCTTTCCTGTCTCATCTACAGCTGTCTTATAGAAAGAAAACTAATAAATGCATCTGCAACTTTTTTGATAATCAATTAATCTGTGCGAGTCATTCTTTTGAGAAAGTAAGTCCAAATCCTCTTATTTCAGCATCTTAAATGTACAGTGTATAGGAACAGCTCTGAGCTGCTGACACAAATGTACATAATTTGTTGGGAAAAGTAAGAGCTGTACCACGCTTACCTCCCGAGCTTTGCTCCTCTACAGGCTGCTGCTCTGAAGTGCCCTGTTCGCCTCGAGTCACAGGTTCCTCTCCTAGAAAACATTCATAGGAAACAAAATTATGTACGTGTCATGACTAACAGTCTATACAGTCTAACGCATGATGTCCAGAATTACTGTGTATAGATTGAGGATGATAGTATTAATACAAAAAAAGGAAATGTTATTGTGATCTAGCACACGAATCAGAAGCACAGACATACCTGGTGGAGCCGCTGGACCTTCATCTTCAGATGACTCCCCTGAGCTTTTTTCCACAACTTCATATCGGTCTTCACGATGGCAAAGGCAATTTGTATCAAATGAAAAATATGTGAATTAAAATTACAGACGTGCACAGTTAACTTTGCCATTACAAGTAATAATTTCTTACCATTTGGGCTGATCGAGATTTGGTCCAGACTTTTCCCCTTGAATTCTGCCAGTCTGCCCTGTTCGCAGGCCATCAATACCTTACTGATCTTAGCTAACTGCAAAGTCCCTTCGGGTAGGCGATAGAACTTCCTGTGTACCCTTATGTCATGCCCCAAAAAGTCTGCCAAAAGATCTTGTTCGGTGTCATTAAGATTGAGTACTCTTGATAGAGTGGCCACTTGTTTTCTTAGTTTTGTTGATGACAGAGCTTCAGGTTTTTCAGCCCCACACTTTCTGGCCAACTCACGGATGCAGTCAGACCCCCGAAGCCTTGTTTCAAAACCTGGTCTTGCAAATAAATAGATGTTTTCACCTATTCCACATGAGCTTCTCTCCTCCACCATTAGCTCCAGAGATTGCACCATTACTGGAGTAAGGATGACAGGCACCTTTCTGCCACGCTTCCCTCGAATTTCCACACGTTCAAAATGCTGGCAGAGCCTCTTCTCCAATGCCGTCAGTGCTTCACCAATATCTTCATTAAGTGGGGAGTTGTCCCTGGTGAGAAATGCTTCCAAACGCATCTTTGAGACCTCGCCTTCCCGCCTTCGGTTGAAAAGGATTATCTGTGCCAATATTACTTTAGCAAGATTGCTCCAATTCTTCGGGATTTTCTCAACCAACAACTGCTTGTAGTATTGCTTCTGTTTGTCAGTCATGTACATATGCATTTTTTTCACATCCTCTGCCAATGGAATGAGCTTGGGTTTGTTCCATTTCTTCTCCTCAAGTGTACGGTACGCAGCAGAAGAGATCATTTCATTCCAGGTAAGACTGTACAAGCGCCTAAACTCTTGGACAACCTGCTTCTTTTCATTGTTCTGAGATGAAAGAGCTTCAGCCTCCATGATATCGGCAACTCTCTGGATGCTTTGCCCTAGCTTTGTGGCTAGAGTGGGTTTCCCAAACTTGTTCCTCTTTTCATCAAAGCCAGCTACTTCTTTTACAGCTCGAATCACATGGTGAAAGTGTTGTGGATCAATATATTCCTCTATTGTTTTCAGAGGGGTCACCGTCCTTCCTATGATCAAGAGTCTACCCAGTCCTCGCATAATTTGACGAACATTGTCATGCTGAGAGGCAGTTTCACGTTGGCGGTTATACATCTTCTCTCCTACCTTCATGATATAGATGTCTTCTTTTACTGCATGGGCAATTTCGTCTTGAGTCATGCCATTCACAAGGGCCCATACCTTCGTGTGAACATCTTGAGGTACAGGCTGAGCAGAAGCACAGAGTGTTTGTATTCTTGTTTTTCCGGGTAATGTTCTGCGAACATTTTGAGCAAGTGTGCACCGTTTTGCATGCTTCCACAGCGATTTGCGCTTGAAGTACCCAAAGCATGCAAAACAATGCTGATAGTCCTTTGGATTGCTCTTGCCATCACTTTGCTGTTTACAAGGTACCAGTGTCCCTTCTCCTTTTGTGAGTGCCTCAATGTTGTGTGCCCTATTTCCTTGCTTGCGAAGGAGATCCAGCAGATTTCTCCTTTCTTTAGAGTTCGGTGGATACATCACTGCACGAGCAACTTCCTTTTTATCCCCATGTTTACGTTCCAGGTGGCGTGCAATTTTTGTTTGCGGTTTCCCGCAGTACATGCAGTAGTTTCTCTTTTGGTGGTACTTCTTGCACCCATCTACATTTGGAACATCAGCTACAACCAGAGAACCACTCTTCTCAACTGAACTAGAGATAGAAGATTTTTTACATCTTGTGTAAGTCTTTATATCTTTCTTTCTCTTTTTGTATCTCTTGGTTTTGAGTCTTGATTCACCTGAATGCTCTTCTTCACTAAAACTTGAGCATCTCTTGTAACTTCTCTTGTATATTTTTTTTGTTTTGAGTGTTGATTTAACAGAATCTTCTTCCTGACTAGAAAAAAAGATCCTCTTTACTTCCATCCCTGTTTTGAGTCTTGGTTCATCTGAATCCTCTTCTCTGGAATGCACACTTGCTTCCATGCCTTGCTTCTCTTTCTTTGCTCCCAATAACCCATCTGAGACATTTTTTGATTCTGATGATGTCTTTGGTCTTTGCTTCTGACTTCTTTCTTCTAATGATTCATCTGAACTAGCCTCTGATGATGCTGGGACATACTCATCCGCACTGCTGATAGTGGAAGGTGACAAATTGGAGGTGTACCCAAGCATTTCTTTGGTCAGCTACAATAGAACAGACATTTATTTTACATGAGAATCAAAAGGGATGCAACTTCATACTACAATTATCTTCTCTAAAAATGTACATGACAACAAATTAATCTGTTTAGCTGATTATTCTGGGCCAATGCAAATAACATTTGACTACTGTGTCTACCACTAAGAACTAACAATAAGCATGTACAACATGAGCTTTACTTACAAATACACTGTCTGTTCTTGTTAAGGGTGGAACCTCTATTTCATCTTCCATCTGCAAAAAATGTAAAGGGAAATTAGTTACATTTAAATTGAAGCATTTTGAAATTTTTACAGGCAAAGATTACTTACAGATTTTTATTAATTATGTAAATTATGCAAAAACTAAAGTCTGCAGGCTAAACTTGCGGAGCAATAGACACACTTCAACAATCAGAATTGTTTATGCAAGTTAGCAACAGCAAAAGGCTAGCTGGGAGTCAAGGCATATAAGTGTCTCTCAGCTCTGGAAATCAAAAGTTAGTTTCACGTGTTGAAACTAGATTGAGGTGGAAAGCTGATTGGGAGCTGTTGGTCATAACTGATCAGCATTTTGAAAACACAAGTGGATCACAGATTCCTTTAATTCAGCTCAGAGTACTGCCGTGTTTTGACCCTTTGCAATGTTTGCAAAGATGCCACAAAGGTGACTTTCAAAAGAAGTCCGCAGAAATTTTAAAGTGTAAGTGACACTGCATGTGAAGCCATGAATGTTTACTAATGAGACACAATATCTCTGTCATTTTGTGCTTTTGTTTGTCACTCTAAAGTACATTATAAAAAGGTGCCGTACAACTTACCACTGTGTTGAGTCTACCGTCTAACAAGGTCCTTTCTCTCTCATCATTCAATCTTTGTGTCTGAGCCTCCTCATAGCGCCTCTCACACGCATCTTGATGTGCTTTGAGTTTCTTAAGGCGACGTGCGTAACGAGTTTGAGCCTGCAAAACACAGAAAAATTAAGTTTTAAAATGTTTATCCCTGTTGAGCCAAATTATTTTTTGGACATTCGTGCTTTATTAGACAGGAACAGAGCATGGGAGCAGAGAAGAGCAGAGGGTTTCTGAATGGAGTACATTTTTTAAAAAAGTTGCGTCCACAATAGGACTGGGCAGAGCAGAGGGACAGATGTCTGCAGCAGTAATACTATCGGTTAATTTATTTTATTCTATTCTATTTTATTTTATTAGCTCCTCACTCTTCAGCCTAGTGTTTGGCTGCCCTATGAATAAAAACAGTTGAAAATGTGGAGATCTAGCCGCCATCTGAGCACGAGCAGCTGAGCTAGAGCACAGTAGATGTGGCACTGTACAGCTGTTGCAGCGCACATGTGTGTTTTTTACAACAACAACAAAAACAATAAAACATTGTCAGTCGCCCTCTTAATCAACAACAGAGGAATGGATTGCTGATCGGCACAAGACGACGGCACAGACACTCAAAATAGCGTTTTAATCTTATAAGTTAACGAGCATCGGTTATCAGTCAGAAAAAAAATTCAAAATGTGTATCCCTACTGCTAACATATTCCAGTTTGGAGCCAATTGTTCAGATTGTAACTGAAGCGTCATCTCATCAGGCTATAACATCAGAGGAAAAAACTGGGGGTTTATGAAATATGCATTTTCACTAAAAGCAGCAGATATAATTACATCTAATTTCTCTAGTTACCGTCTTTATCTTTAAGAATTATTGTTCAGTCACATAATACACTACCACAAACTACTTACTATAAACATCATCAAAATAACAGCTCAATATGTTTTCTCCCACTCACCTGTGCAGTCAGAAGGTCGTCAGTGGAAGAGAACCTTGAGCCATCCTCCTGTAAACACAGTGACACAATCAGTCAAACTTTTACACAGCACATGACTCTGTATTTCAAGCTGCACTCTTTGGCAGTTTATATATGCAGTTAACACTGTGAATCTGGACATCATCTCAATGTCGATATTTCCTGGTGTGTGAATGACTTATGAACGCATCAAACATACAATCACATTACTGATAGTGTTGCTTACGCAACATGGGTTTATCATATTGAACAGTTTGGTCTTACAGCTTAGACAGACTATGAAGACAATGATTTATGGTGTTACAACATGGCTTTAATCAGATTATAGCTCAATGCAACAGCCCTGTAGCACCTTTAAGGTTTTGACTCAGGAGATGTCTAATCAGAACTATTCATGTGGCAGTGACGTGTATTACTTGTTTGATAAAACAACAAACACTCATGCGGTCCTCCTCCTCACTAAATAGGCCTATGTTTTTTATGACGCACTGACAGAAACAGAGTTCAGAAGCTTCATCATATGTTTTAACAACAGAACAACTCACTGTGTGCATAAAGACAACTTTAGTTTATTCATAAGTTTTTCTCTCTGTCAGTCTCAGTCATGCTCTCTCTCTCTATTCATGGTAGGACAGATGAGAAAAATGAGTTTCATGTCAATAAAAACATGTGTGCCGATGTGTAAAACTTTGTAGTTGTCCAGACTCGCCTGAGGATTGTACAACGAAGCGAGTTTAGTGAGTTAGCAAGGTATGTTGAGACTAAAGTCAGAGTTTTCAGTAGAAGGTGGCTCTCTTTTTACCTGGCTACATCTCCATGGTAACATATGCTGTGGAGCTAACCTGGTCGGGAGCAGGTTCTGTTCAAAGTTTAGGTTTAAATCGGCCGTAACAAGCGTCTCTTTAACCAAGGCGTCTCCTGACAATTACTTATGAGTGATTCAGATTGTCAGCTGAAGGATGAAGTTGTATCTGTAAACCTGTTGATCTCTACATTACCAAAACCACTGAATGAAGCAGTTACAGTATCACACACTGGATGCATCACGTTGCCATGGGAACCGACATGTATTTAGTTGGTGATGTAGAAATCATGTAAACATGTTTTTATGTTTGGTCCATTTACACGCTGGTACTGTAGCTGACAAATCATTGATTAGAAAACTGATTATCTATTGGTATTTATTACAGAGAATATTCAATTAGTAACATTAATTTCACTTTGATTCATCACTAATTAAAGTGATCTCCTGCATTATGGGATAGTATCAGACTAAATGCTCTTCAATACAATATCATGTTTAAATATATGAAGTTTAAAGTTTAATAGATTTATTGTACAGCGGTCAGTTAAAAAAATAAGTGGATGCAGTTTTCTACCAACATTCCTGTCTTACATCTTTTCCAGTAGTAGCTTTATGCCATCACATATTTTATATTCATCACTGTTCTCATAATAACCTGCTGACTGAAGCAGCTGCACACTTTCGGTTCATTATGTGCTGGAAAAGCGGCACATGACGCGCTAAAACGGCCACTTTCATGGGAACGCGCACAGAATCCGAAGAAGAACGCCTGACAAAGAAAACTGATAACCACCTTTGTGATAATCGTTAACTCTAACTAAGGCTAGCTTTAGGTTTTATTGAGCAGAGTTACACAAAGAAAGCCCGTCTATGTTGAACTGGCTTCTTAGTACAGCCCTCTGGTGTACTTGACGTTAGCCGCTAACCGTTAGCGAACGTAACATTAGCCGCTAGCTAATCACCATCGTGAAGTTTGAGCACATCGACACACAGTTAGCTACGTTACTTACGGTGCTTTAACTTACGTATGAAAACCGCATGCAAGTATAATGAACAGCACATTATTATGAAGCAAAAATAACTCACCATGTCCAATATTAACACCGCCGCGGTGCGCGTGTAGAGCAGTAATCCGGTCTGAACTAGATGACAGAGCAGGTGTGGAGCCAAGCAGGAGCGCTGGTTTTATGACACAGCACACGCCAGAGTAACTCCGCGCGCAGTTATAAAGAGCAACAGAGATACTGGAGGGCCACAAATTTCCAAATCAATACATAAAAATGGTAACCATAAAAAAATAAACACAACAAAAATACAGCTGTTTACAAGCCATTGTCATGAACAGATAAGAAATTATTATTATCATATTATTATTATTATTATTATTATTATTATTATTATTATTATTATTATTATTATTATTATTATTATTATATTATATTTTATTTTTTTTTATTTTTTTAACTGAAATCACTGGTGGAGGGGAGATGGTTCTTGTTAGGACCGTTTCTCACACACACATCATGTGGGGGGAAGATACAATCTATGGACAGATGATAGGACAGAGGGGTCTTATAAGGACCACAGCTGGAACAGTGTTAGACTGGTATTGCTGTGGGTGATATGAACCCATAAGTTTCCTGAAGTAGAGACATTAGCAGGTATGCATACATCCAACACACTGCATTCCCATTCACACACAGTACAGTAAGCATTGAAGCTGTGATATAAAATGGTGAAATCAGTCTGAATACTTGCTTAAAAGCATAATCGAAAGAAGGAGAACTGTGTGACAGTCTCACTAAAATTCTCCTATCTCTACCTCTGTAGCATTCAAGCATCCTGCATCTAAAGGTGGTGGAGGTGGTACATATAAATGGGCGGCCATTTTAAAGTCTCACTCTCTTTTGTTCTGGCCACTTTAGTTTGCTCTTGTGTTTTGTTTATTTAGTTATATCACACACAGTTCAGGTTGTGTTGGTTTGTTTAGTTTAATAATTATCTTTTCCTTCCTACATTGTCGTAGGAAGGAAAATTTTTTTTTAACCTGAAATCACTACATAGGTGTGATCGGAGCAGGTGGGGGAGGGGAGATGGTTCTTGTTAGGACCGTTTCTCACACACACATGATGTGGAGGAAAGATACAGTTTATGGACAGATGATAGGGCAGAGGGATCAAGGACCACAGCTTGAACAATGTTAGACTGGTATTGCTGTGGATGATATAAACCCAGAAGAGGAGATGTCCTCAGAAACATGGACTCCCAGAAATTTAAAAGTCTGAACTCTTTCCACCTTTACTCCTTTGATATGGAAGGGTTCTGTGTCATGCTTCCTCCTGAAGTCCAGTATCATCTCCATTGTTTTAGTGGTGTTCAGTGTGAGGTTATTCAATTCAATTCGATTTAATTTTATTTTATTTGTACACCGCATATTTACAACACGTCATCACATAGCGCTTTACAGAAAGAACAGAAAACAAAACACAAAAATCCAAAGTTGCTTTTGGATTTCCTATAAGCAGCAGTCAGTGATGGTGGAAAGGAACCGAAAACCCCCCTAGTGCAGGGGTGTCAAACTCATTTTAGGTTCAGGGGCCACATTTAGCCCAGTTTGATCTCAAGTGGGCAGCACCAGAAAAATCAGAGCGTAATAACCTGTAATATACCCACCGTTCCAAATTTTTCCTTTGTTTTAGTGCAAAAAAAGTACATTCTGAAAATGTTCACATTTAAGAAATTATCTTTTTACAAAACATCGGGAACAACCTAAAATTTCTTTAAAAAATAAATTCAATTTCAAAAACATTATGCCTCAGTTTATCATTTACATGTGCATTACAACTTCCAGATCAGAGTGTATCTACAAAGGCACAAAACATTTAGTCGCAGGTGTCTGGAACTGAACAATATATTATTTTTACTTTATGATCAAATCAACTTATCAAGATCTAGAAATGATTTGGAATTTGCATCCATTTTTTAAAAAATGACAAAAGTCAGACAAAATATTACAATAATGAGACACAAAGCAACAACAAAAAATGGACGAATGACACAAGCCAGACAAAAAAAAGACACGAAACAACAAAAATGAGACAAAAAATAATGAATAAAGCGAAACACAAAATGACAAAAATAAGACAAAAAACACAAGCAAGACAAAAAGGAAACATAAACCAGCAAAAATGAGAAACAAAACAACAAAAACATGAGACAAATGACCAAAGTCAGACAAAAAAAACAAGACAAAAATCAGCAAAAACAAGGCACAAAAGAACAATAAGCAATCTAGTATTTTACTTTATGATCAAAACAACTTGTCATGGTCTGGGACTTATTTTAAATTTACAGTTTGACAAATGTACAATTCTCTGTAATTTTTAGACTTCACAAAGTCATCCCACGGGCCGAATTGGACCCTCTGGCAGGCCGCTTTTGGCCCGCGGGCCTCATGTTTGACATCCCTGCCCTAGTGGGGTGGGGTGGGGGTGGGGGTGGGGGGGGGTGGGGGGGTGCAGAACCAGGCTCAGGGAACAGGGAGGGAGGACATCTGCCTCGACCGGCTGGGTTGGAGTGGGGATGAGGGGGAGGGATAGCAGGAGAGGTTGGGGTGAGGAGAGTAGGACAGCAGGTGGTGAGGCCAGCGGCTGGAGATCAGAGACATGGAGCTCCACATCCAGAGACATCCATGGAGAGATCAAGCACAGGACACAGGACCTCAGGGGAAACACAGAGTTAGTCATATGTAATGGTGATATATAATAGTATAGAGAAAGGAGAGGAGCCCAGTGCATCATGTGAGTCCCCCAGCAGTCTAAACCTATAGCAGCATAACTAAGGGACAGCTCAGGTGATTCCTGAGGAAGGTTTTAATCCTCATCTTAAAGTAGAGATGGTGTCTGCCTCCAGAACCAAAACTGGGAGCTGATTTCACAACAGAGGAGCTGAGAACTGAAGGCTCTGCCTCCCATTCTACTTCTAGAAACTCTGGAACCAGCCAGTAAACCAGCAGTCTGAGAGGGAAGGGCTCTGTTTGGATGATAGAGTATTATAAGGTCTTTAAGATACCATGGAGCTGGTCATTAACAGTTTTATAAATGAGAAGCAGGATTTTAAATTCTATCCTGGATTTTACAGGGATCCAATGAAGAGAAGCTGATACAGGAAAAATATGATCTCTAGTACTGGTTCCTGAACTCTGCGTGCAGCATTTTGTATCAGCTGGAGGGTTTCTAACAGAGTTTTGGGACAACCTGACTACATAAGGAATTACAGTAGTCCAGCCCTAGAAGTTACAAAATGCATGGACTAGTTTCTCAGCATCACTCTGAGACAGAATGTTCTTGATATTTTATAATCATTTCATAGATGAAAGAATGCCATCCTGCAGACTTGCTTTATGTGTAAGTTAAAAACAACATATCCTGATCAAAAATTACTAGTAGAACTGGAGGCTAAGGCAATGCATCTATAGAAACTATCTAGTTAGACAATGTGTTTTCATTCACTGAGCACTACATCCAACAGCCTCTGGACCTCAACCCTGTGCCCAGTCTGTTGTCCGTGAACTTCATGACTGTGTTGAGCTAGTGAGCAGTCATTAGTCTACAGAGAGTAAAGGAGAGGTCTCAGCACACAGCCCTGACAGGAGCCAGTGCTGAGAGTGATAGGGGAGAATGTGGGAACCAATTTTCACTCTGTGGGCGCTCTATGAGGGATTGTTGAATCCAGGAACAGCACACACCTCACCTCATGGTCCTTCAGTTCCGGTGAGGGATATCAGTGTTGGGAGGAGGCATGAAAGGTATGGTATTTGTCGTGTTGGCCTCAAACCTGGCAAAGAAGCAGTTTTAGCTCTGTCTTGCCTTGCCTCTTTAGTTCAGCTCTAGCAGAGCTGTACTGCTGATTTGTCCCCTGATCTGAAGGTGGTGTTGCAGCTTTGTGGAGCTTCTGGACCTCGCTCGTCAGGCTTTCTGGTTTGAAAATCTACAGATGCACTTGTGGACTGTGATATTGTCTGCACAGTATTTGATGTTAAACAACAAAGTCTCTGAATATTCCTCCATCTCTCCTTAAGTGAACAGGTCTCATTCAGTGTTTCTGAAACACCTTGTTGCTAAGTTGTAATAGTTTTGTGGTTGGATTTGTTGTTCTGCTGTGGGGGAGTGCTGACTGGCCCCAGATGGCCAAGAGAAACAGTATTGTATCCATACTGGATGTTGGATATACACAGTCCAGGATATGGGTTCCCCCCTTGTTGCAGTTCATACGCTGGTAAAAACTGGTGAGAACACTTTTTAGACATGTTTGATTGAAGTCTCCTGGTATGATGTGTCTGTGATGGACTGGCGACCTGTCCAGAGTGTCCCCTGCCTTTGCCCTAAGTCAGCTGGGATATACAGGTTCTCTCACCACCACCACCACCATCATCATCATCATCATCATCATCATCATCACCCATTGCCTGAAATTGAATTGTATGTATAGGAAAACTATATACAATCCATTAAGGTAATCAGAATTGATTTAATATTTTGTGGTCTTAAATTGATTAAAAATAAGTACATAATACACAAAAAGTTGTTTTTATTTATTTTTTCAAATGTAGACAGTTACAAAATAGGTATTATCATTATTATTATTATTATTATTATTATTATTATTATTATTATTATTATTATTATCTGTTTTGTAACTGTCTTTCATCCCTTCATTTTAATGTTTGAGTCATACTTGCAGTTACATATGTTGGCCAAAGGTGGCGCACTTCATTTTTTTTTTAACACACACTTGTTTTTACATATATTGGCCAGAGGGGGTGCACTTCTTAAAACCAATACACACGCAATTGTAAAAATCCCTTCTTCTTGAGTCCATACCATTTTTTCTAGATTTCACCACCAGGGATGCTAATGAGCCATTCTCTATCAGATGCAAGGGTTTTCCTTATTAGGACCATGGTTTTGGTCCTAACTTGTCCATCGGTCCTAATATGTAAGGTAATTTTATGGATTGATGTCTCAAGAAGAATAGTAATGCGAGAACACACACACACACACACACAGACACACACAGACACACACACACACACACACACACACACACACACACACAGACACACACACACACACACACACACACACACACACACACACACAAACACTCACAATTCCCAAGGTATTGTGTGACAGCAGGTGGCAAACACTCTGGCACAAGCCGCACACACTTCCCTTCCCCTCCTCCCCCTCCCACATTGTTTCGGCCTCTCCGGCGTGGGTCAAGTTGTGGCGTGTGGCAGGAGGGGGGAGTCGCTCATGGCGGAGGGTGAGTCGGGGTCCTCGGGGGATAAGTCGGGGAGGCGAGGGAGGAGCCGAGGGGTTTGGCTGTTTGTTTCCCCATAGAAAGCTCACTCCATCCACTCAGGCCCTCCTCTCCCCTTTGCCTAAAGTGGAGCTCTTTAGCAGGCCTCCCCGCCCCTCCTTTTCAGAGGCAGCCATGCATGAAAGAGCAGCTATTTGTAAAGCAGCCCAACAATTAATTTAGCTGGCAACAAAGAGGCCCCAGGGCCCTCGGCCTCCGTGCACAGGCTGAATTAAGACTGGTGGCAACTCGGTCCTGTTGCTGCTTGTCAACAGCTGAGACTGATTCACATTTCTACAGACATATTAATGCTGCTGCTGCAGGCCTGACTGCCTTCAGGACTTCCATCTGTGTAGAATGTGTTGGTATTTATCAAAATGTTTCAGTGTTAAGAAGCTTCCTTAAAACAAAGACCCGATATTATAGAATATATTAGTGATAGTGATATTTTTGACAGTAAAATGCAAGACTGGAAAACTGAAAAAGTTCCATGTATACACTACAGGCCAGAAGTTTGGAAGCAAGATCAAACTTGTACAAAAAAGATTGTTTCATTGGTGTACTTTGTACAAAATAAACATTATTATAATATAAAGAGGGCCCTGGGTAAGACACTGAACCCAAAGTTATTTCCAATGGCAGATGAGCACCTTACATGACCTAAATGAACACTGATCTAGTGTATATTAATGGAACATGTTCCCCTAGTGACCAGGAAAGTAGTATAATGACAACAACTACACATCTGTAGGTGCCCACAGTGGTCTGTGTTTGCATCTACAAGGAGTTATAATCAGTACATAGCCCTTCATCGGGCAAGTGATGATATTTCCCGCCTCTCAGTGATGTTGAGAAGCATGTGGTTTTCACCCATCCACTCAGCGAAGATCACTCTACATTACAACACATTACATCGTGGCATTGGACCAATCAGCAGAGGCCTGGAACAAATCAAACTTTCTCTTTTCTCTGAAGTTGGAAAAAGACGAACTTGCGGCTTGGTCCTCTTCCATATTTGCGGTCGACACGTTGAAACTAACCAGGGTTAGTTGACAAAACTCACATTTTAGGGTTGAGATAGTTGTGCCAAGTGATGAGATATATATATATATATATATATATATATATATATATATATATATATATATATATATATATATATATATTGCTTGACTTTTTTTTTTTTTTTTTTTTACCACTAACGGTTGAGGAACATTATATGGTAACTTCAGTTATCTTGAATTTCAACATGAAAATTAAAAATCTTGAAAAATGTCACAAAAGTAAACACATCTGTCCTCTATAACACTCTAGGGTGCAAATTTTGAATTTCTGAAGTATTACAATGAGTGCCCTTTAAAGGGCTAAAGAAGAGAGTTTCGGGACTATGGAAGTGGTTTGGTTACAAATATACAAGGAACCTTGGAACCATCAGCCACAACATTCTGGCCACTGACAGGTGAAGTGAATAACATCGATCATGTTGATACTATGTGGTGATCTGCTGGGAAACCTTGGATTTTAGCATCCGTGTTGGTGAGACTTGGACACCCGAATAAACATTATCCCAGAACAAGCACACTCCATTATGCGAATGGAAATACTGGCCCACCCCCAGAGGAAAATACATCCCACAACAATTGGGAACATCTTGAGAAACATGGCAATCACCCAAGACGTTGATTTGACCTCCAAACTTCCCTAGACCCCATTCTGATCAAACACCAACAGGATGCAGTGGAACAAGTTTGATTCCCAGGCACCTCATTTCACAACCCAGAGCACCCAAAGGATCCACCTACAGGTTCCAGACCCCTAAGACACCCTGAGAGGTCCTCTGATCCAGGTCCAATGGTACAGAACATTTTTGACCACCAACACAGTATTAGGCAGGCACACACACACAGACACACACAGACACACACACACACACACACACACACACACACACACACAGACACACACACACACACACACACACACACACACACACAAACACTCACAATTCCCAAGGTATTGTGTGACAGCAGGTGGCAAACACTCTGGCACAAGCCGCACACACTTCCCTTCCCCTCCTCCCCCTCCCACATTGTTTCGGCCTCTCCGGCGTGGGTCAAGTTGTGGCGTGTGGCAGGAGGGGGGAGTCGCTCATGGCGGAGGGTGAGTCGGGGTCCTCGGGGGATAAGTCGGGGAGGCGAGGGAGGAGCCGAGGGGTTTGGCTGTTTGTTTCCCCATAGAAAGCTCACTCCATCCACTCAGGCCCTCCTCTCCCCTTTGCCTAAAGTGGAGCTCTTTAGCAGGCCTCCCCGCCCCTCCTTTTCAGAGGCAGCCATGCATGAAAGAGCAGCTATTTGTAAAGCAGCCCAACAATTAATTTAGCTGGCAACAAAGAGGCCCCAGGGCCCTCGGCCTCCGTGCACAGGCTGAATTAAGACTGGTGGCAACTCGGTCCTGTTGCTGCTTGTCAACAGCTGAGACTGATTCACATTTCTACAGACATATTAATGCTGCTGCTGCAGGCCTGACTGCCTTCAGGACTTCCATCTGTGTAGAATGTGTTGGTATTTATCAAAATGTTTCAGTGTTAAGAAGCTTCCTTAAAACAAAGACCCGATATTATAGAATATATTAGTGATAGTGATATTTTTGACAGTAAAATGCAAGACTGGAAAACTGAAAAAGTTCCATGTATACACTACAGGCCAGAAGTTTGGAAGCAAGATCAAACTTGTACAAAAAAGATTGTTTCATTGGTGTACTTTGTACAAAATAAACATTATTATAATATAAAGAGGGCCCTGGGTAAGACACTGAACCCAAAGTTATTTCCAATGGCAGATGAGCACCTTACATGACCTAAATGAACACTGATCTAGTGTATATTAATGGAACATGTTCCCCTAGTGACCAGGAAAGTAGTATAATGACAACAACTACACATCTGTAGGTGCCCACAGTGGTCTGTGTTTGCATCTACAAGGAGTTATAATCAGTACATAGCCCTTCATCGGGCAAGTGATGATATTTCCCGCCTCTCAGTGATGTTGAGAAGCATGTGGTTTTCACCCATCCACTCAGCGAAGATCACTCTACATTACAACACATTACATCGTGGCATTGGACCAATCAGCAGAGGCCTGGAACAAATCAAACTTTCTCTTTTCTCTGAAGTTGGAAAAAGACGAACTTGCGGCTTGGTCCTCTTCCATATTTGCGGTCGACACGTTGAAACTAACCAGGGTTAGTTGACAAAACTCACATTTTAGGGTTGAGATAGTTGTGCCAAGTGATGAGATATATATATATATATATATATATATATATATATATATATATATATATATATATATATATATATATTGCTTGACTTTTTTTTTTTTTTTTTTACCACTAACGGTTGAGGAACATTATATGGTAACTTCAGTTATCTTGAATTTCAACATGAAAATTAAAAATCTTGAAAAATGTCACAAAAGTAAACACATCTGTCCTCTAATAACACTCTAGGGTGCAAATTTTGAATTTCTGAAGTATTACAATGAGTGCCCTTTAAAGGGCTAAAGAAGAGAGTTTCGGGACTATGGAAGTGGTTTGGTTACAAATATACAAGGAACCTTGGAACCATCAGCCACAACATTCTGGCCACTGACAGGTGAAGTGAATAACATCGATCATGTTGATACTATGTGGTGATCTGCTGGGAAACCTTGGATTTTAGCATCCGTGTTGGTGAGACTTGGACACCCGAATAAACATTATCCCAGAACAAGCACACTCCATTATGCGAATGGAAATACTGGCCCACCCCCAGAGGAAAATACATCCCACAACAATTGGGAACATCTTGAGAAACATGGCAATCACCCAAGACGTTGATTTGACCTCCAAACTTCCTAGACCCCATTCTGATCAAACACCAACAGGATGCAGTGGAACAAGTTTGATTCCCAGGCACCTCATTTCACAACCCAGAGCACCCAAAGGATCCACCTACAGGTTCCAGACCCCTAAGACACCCTGAGAGGTCCTCTGATCCAGGTCCAATGGTACAGAACATTTTTGACCACCAACACAGTATTAGGCAGGTGGTTATAATGTTATGCCTGATCGGTGTATTAACGTACAAAGGTGGTTGGGGTTAGGGTTGGGGTTAGGGTTAGGGTTGGGTTAGGGTTAGGGTTGTAAAGCACTTTGTTGAACGTAGCTAAAGTTACAAGGTGTCGTACAAGTGCAGGTCATTTACCATTTACAGTTACACAAACTTGTGCAAGTGACAACATTTTTGTCACTCAGATCTTCGCAAACCTGCCAAAGCAGAAAGTATAACACTGGACTTATACCTCCCATTCATGGACTTAGAAGAGACACAGATGTTGAGAATCAGGAAGGAATTTCTCATAATCAGACAAAACTCAGTGCAAAGCTTAAATATGCAGGATTACACAGATACATTCAACCATATAAACTGATTTATGCAAACAAGAGCTGCATGATAAACTGTTTTGCCTCTGTACCCTGAGTCAATGCTGATAGATAAAAAAGTATGTGATTTTTAAACACCTTTAATCAGAAATATTTATTATGGATCTTCAATACTGATTTCTATTATTAGTTATCAAGGAAACTGATAAATATTTGGAACCGATGTACATTTTCAGAAAAAGTGAAATTTTGTTGTCAGAATTCTGAATAAAACAATCTTTGCTGAAATATATTTATGTTTTACACATGTTTAATTTAAAAAAGCTACATTTTTAGCATATTTATTCAGTGTTTACAATCTGTTATGTGTGAAATGTAGGCAAAAGTGGAGCATTTTTAAAATTAAGTTAATTTATTCTGAGAAATAATGATACATATTTGGAAATATGCTGAATATCTGATCAATAATTGGTCGATCCTTGATATTTATTGCACAAAAATGCAGCTTCCCCTTTAATTGCGATGTTTTCCACGTCATTTCATTTAATTAAAGCGTTCATGTAAGTATCAAACGCCACCAATCGTGTGAGAACTTTGCATCAATAAAAGTCTCCAATTTGCCAAATTAAAGCTGATCATGGAACAGTTAGAAAACATAATGAATCTAAGCAGGTCTTCAGTGTCAGCCTTTGGTGCCTGACAGTTTTTACATTTCTGTCAGCGCAAGAAATATCGAGTTTACTGGCCAACCCAGGCACCACATTAAACAATCCAAATTCCTTAATTATTTATCCTCTCGGTTACTTAAACGGGTATAAAACGCCGGACGCCAGACGCCCTCCCCGGCTGCTACGGTGCTTGATCCTCACTTACAGAATTAGTGCTGAGGAAGCTAGTTTGACGTGCTGAACAATACATATTTATACCTGATGAATATGTATGTCGGCCGCGATGACATCCCAGTGACAGGCCGTTGTGGCAATCTCAATATGGCTGCTATGGCTAAAGTCACCCTGGCTGCAAACGTGGCAAGCTGATTAGAATAGACGAGGAGATGTGAGGCTTATGGGATGTGTGTGTGTTCTCTCACCTGCTGAAATGTAGAAAAGCTCACACACACACTCAGGCATCCAGGACACAGTAAAATTGATGTATCCTTTATGTAAAGTGCTGTATGCAGAGTACAAACACACATACATATGACTGAGATTAATCTTGAGCGCTGCAGGAAGCAGGAGGGAGGTGGAGGATGTAAATTGACAGTGTTGTAAAGTGACAGACCTGCTGCTGCTTTGCGTTTTTTTTTTTTTCCTCTTTTCTCTCACACACAAACACACAATAGGCCGTCGGTGACAACAAGCAATTTATTACTGAACGCTGCTGCCCCTGTGTTTGTGTGTTTCTGTGTGTCCTTGTGGACATTTGTGCAGCCATCTAAGCTGGTTGTACGTTTTCTGTGTGCAGAAGAAAACACCTACAGAAAACACGCCAAAGGAGAAAGTTTCTAATTCATTAGGAGGGCAGCTCCCCTCTGAGGCTCCTCTCTGCTCTCATGTTCAATTTGGAGATTGGACTTTGCTTTCAAAGGGGTGTAGAGGGACGAGAAGACAGGTGGTTCAGAGCTCCGAGGTCTGCTGCCTGAAAACACTGATTGTTTGCACGCGTCTGTGTGTGTGTGTGTGTGTGTGTGTGTGTGAGTGTGTGTGTGTGTGTGTCCACTTTGAACACATCTATTATCTCAGCATCCCTCCCACTGGGACATCCCAGAAGCCCATTGATCATTGTTAGACCCTGTCATATGAACACACACACACACACACGAACACACACACAACAAGAAGAAAATATCAATCCATAGATTACATGTGCACAAACACAGACACATGATTTACATATGGACACTTAAACACATACATACACATATGCATATGGGCACTTAGTTTTTACGAGCTCTGTGACAAGATCAAATGGGTTCAGTGCAGATTGCATCCAGTCCTCAGAGCACTTACATCCTCCAGTCAATGCACTGAGTCGGAGAATAAAAGAAACTGGAAGCTTCAGCTGAGATTTTACATCATCTGTAGTCTGTTAGAGTGAAAAAGACTCCAAAATGAAGCTACAGCAGTCGAACAAATAAGGCTGTTTACACCCTCTGAATAACAATTTTCAATTACAAGTTGAATTCTTGCATCAACACTGGAGCATCACTCCAGTAATTGGACCCTACACTCTTCTATAAGTGGGCCAAAAATGATCCGTATAAGAATCAATGTGTTTTTGGATAAGAATAATCATTTGTGTTATTGTTTGTGATTTTTTTTGTCCATACAAGAATGATTTCATGTTTGAAATCTGTTTGTTTTTCACTTTAAAACAGATTTTGAACATTTTGATGATTGACAAAGAAGAATGTCAGCATCCATTTTGTTGATATTTTTTCATTCTTTTCCTCCTTCTACTTTCCATCCCTTCAAGTTTGTATCGCCTCTTGCATGATATTATCAGTGATAAAGAGCTTGGGGTAGTAATACAAATAATAACATTTCTTAAAAAGTATAAAATGGAACTTAAAAAATTAAATGAGATGATATCAAACATGTTTTTGAGAAATATGAAATGATAAAAACTTTTTCATTACAAAGATATTGCAAGAAAATGACCTCACCCGGTTATTTTTGACCCACTTATGCATCTAAGGGTAAAAAAATGTAGTAAAAGGGAGTTTGCCCAGAGCCCAGAGAATTCAGAAGTGTCTTCTGTGCAGAATCACACACTTATTATGCCATAAATCCTAAGAAAAAAAAGAAAAACGAAAGTTGACTTTCTTTGATTCTTTGTTGTTAAAATGTAAAAAACTTGAAATCAACACGTGCAACATGTTTCAGGTGCCCACAGATATTATCAGTACTAGGGGAAAAAATAATCAGTCTAGATACTGAATATAATTTGCAGATTACTTTCTATGCTCGTCTCCTCTCTGCTTTGCATAAACACATCCTGCAGTTCAGCCGAGTAGTTCCTGGATTTTTGTCTTATGACAGTTGCTGCTAAACTTACTCAGTCATGACTTGATGGTTAAGCAGACAAATGCACGATTTTTTGCCTTTTCCGCAATCTGTTCAGTGGAACCGGTTTATTTTTGGCAATTTTTTAAATGAGACACGCCAAATATGGTGATTTTGCTTAAATATTATGATTTTAAGCTCAGAATTTGGTCAATTGTACCAAAGGAACTTAACATTACACATGATACGACTGTCTAAAACTTGAAAACCCAACCTTTCTTTTTGATTTACCAGTTACTAGCTAACAAATGGTGTCATTTTGGCTTCATTTAAAAAAATAACATGCTTTTCAGACCAGCTAGCAGATCAATATTGTGGCTAGTGTAAATGGATTCACTCCAACCCTCTTCACACATGATTACAGTACATTTTAAATAGAACAATGTACAGCAAACAGATGATGTTATCTGAGTTTATCACATATTTAACATTCTGCAAAGTAACTTGGTTGTAGCTGCCGAATAAATATGTTGCAGGAAAAATACAAGATCTTCCTGGAAAAGAGGCACAAATGGAGTCTGGTGATGAAGCTGTATTCTGTCTTTCTGGACATAAAACAAGCAAATGGAAAAAATCCTGGAGACAAATTTAAATGCAGAAAAAAAGGCAAGAGCCATTTAAGTCAGTAGGTTTAATTCTGCAGCTTTAACCGTTTGAGGATTTTTCATTTTCCATCACCCAGTGACCCTTTTACATCAGAATTCATCCGTCTTTGTGGGCTGCTAAAGTGCCTAAAGCTCTGTTGTGCAACATAATCCTTAAAAGCTTCAGTACAAAGAATACAAAGAAAGTGGAATTCTGTTTTTGGTTCTTGAGATGTTTCACTTTCATCCAAAAGGTTTCATTCTGACCCTGCTGGTGTGTTCGTTTCCTCCAGGTGCTCTGAGCGAAGACCCAAAGTTCCCAAAGATCCAGTGGCCGTCGCCGGAGATGTGCTCGGCCTGTCACACGGTGAAGGAGAACGGAGAACACAGGTGGAACCGGGAGCAGGTTCTCCCCTTCCTCCTCAGCTACTTCTCCTCCAGCAGCATCCTCACAGGTACACTGGAAAAAACGCTCCTCTCAAAACAAGAAAGAAAAACTTATTTCTAGGAACTTTTACCTTGAAATAAGTGATAAAATCTGCCAATAGAACAAGTGAAAAATGGATTGGTAAGATTTCTTGAAATAAGATATGATATTTAGAATATTGAGATCTTAAAATTAGCTGGGAAAACATATTTTAAGCTCTATTTTACCAGGATTGTCAAGCTGAGGTGTCTTAACCCTTTAACATTCTGCTCAACCATTTGGTAGAGCACATTTTGACTCACTATATGTTATTGAAAAACATGTTTTATTTAATTCCACCTGTTTCAGCCATGTCTACCACTCATTAGCTACCACTCTGAGGTACATTATACTAAAAAAAAAGTCCAGTAGATGTCACTGTGTTTTGAAATTGCATGCAGAGCAAGTCAGTCTGCTCACAGGAAGTTAGCATGACCAAAATCACTCCTCACATGAGGCCTCTGTTTGCTGTGATTTTCAAAGGTAAAGTAATACTTCGGACATATTATGGTGCCTAAGGAGTTGCTGAACACAACTGTGTCATTTGAAATGTTTAAAAAAAGGATTAAAAGGGTAAAATAATTTTTCTCAACCGTTTGGTAGAGGTCAGTATTTTAAAAACCTCTGGGTCTCTTCATAAAAAAAACATTGATTGTTGTTATTCGTGCACCAAAGAGATAAGAAATATAAAGAAATCCTTTTTTCATTGCCTTTTTCTTGGTGAGGATGTTAAAGGGTTAAAATAAGCCAGATATGCTAAAAAAGAAAAGCAGTTTTTCACTCAAAAATAGATTTTCGCTTTCACGTGATCTCCTAATTTGAGATGTATTAACCCTCCTGTTGTCTTCATTTACGGGCACCAAAAAATATTGTTTCCTTTCTGAAAAAGAAAAACAGCAAAAAAATTCCCCAAATTTCTGAAACTTTGCAAAACCTTCAGGAAGAAAATTCCATATTTGCAAGAGGAGTTTTTCTTATTATTATTATTATATACATCTGATTCTTGATTAAATAATGTCCCTGTTTCTGTCTTTTTCCCCATCAGACTACCTTGAGAGTGAAAGCCAGATTCTGGAAAAACAGAAGAAAAAACACGTCGGTCAGCAGCTCGCTCTGCTGGCTCAGAAACCCGTAGAGAGGAGAATCAGAGAAGCTTTGGATTCCTCAAAACCTCCTCCGTCACCTCAGCCCACTGTGCAGGAGGAGGAGGAGGAAGAGGAGGAGGAGGAAGAGGGGCCTCAGGATGAAGCGGTGGCGGACGAGGAGGAGGAGGACGGCGGGGAAGCGAAGCCCGAGCCGACGCCGTGGTCCAAAGCCGAGGTGGAAGCGGGTCGGGGCTGGCGGCTGGTCCACAGGAAGCCGAGCATCGTGGGGATGAGGATGAGGGAGCAGCAGGAGGACATCGTGGATCTGGACTCGTTCGTCAACCAGCACTACCGGGCCAAAGCGCTGCGTCTGGCCGCCTCCAGCCGGGTCAAACAGCGCAGCCTGCAGCGGCAGCAGGAGCAGGAGCAGGAGCCCCGGTCGGCCTTCGAGCTGGGCATGGAGCTGGACGGAGGCCTGGGGATGGTCGGGCTGCAGCCGCTGGAGGCCGACCCGGAGCTGGACGTGGGCCGGCAGAGGAAGCGGCTGCAGAAGAGAGAACTGAGCGGCCGCTTCCTGGACGGGGAGTTGAACCACAGAGGACGCTGGATGTCTGTGCTGAGCATCGGATTCTCCAAGCTGGACATCAGCCTGTGTGTCATCCTCTACTTCCTGTCCTCCATGTGTCTCCTAGCCATGTACCTGTTCTTCAAGAACCGCCTCAGGCTACGGAGGGCTAAAGTCGCCTTACCCTGAGCCAGAACACAGAAGTTCTGCTCAGATCGGAGCGCCTACTAACGTTTCATTTGGAGACGCTGCTTCTGTAAAGGGATGCGGCTCCGTTAGACGGTTATCTGTTACCTGCAGCCACGTTTTAGCCTCCAAGTGTTCGTCTAACTGGAGGAGAAGGGAAATTTCTTTTAAAATCTTTTAACATCAGGGCAGTCTTTTAACCCTGCGCTTCATTCGGCCTCCAGAGCTTTTCAGGCAGCACCTCCATTGTGGAAAATGTGTTCATATTAATGTATATTTTGGGGTTTGTGCCTTAATATAAGGTTAATCAGTTTTGATTTTATTTGACCACTTGTGAAGCTTAAAACAATATGAAGGGTTTCTTTGATTTTTAGGAATTTAATGCAACTAATGTGTGATTTTATTTGTTTCTTGTGGTTAATTTCTTTTTTTACTACGCCATCGAAGTGAGCAGACCTCTCCCCCCTTGTATTGCACCCAAGAATTTTTAATTTTGTTTAGTTTTTATATGTTTGCATTTAAAAATGTGTCATTGGATCTAAACAGGTGATTCTGTTGTATCTTAACTTACAGATGAGCTGTTTCCATGCGTCTCATTTAAAAATCACTTGGTAAAAGACAGATTTCTTCTGGAAAGGACTGATGGTTGCAACATATTGTTGAGTTCTGTGACGGGAGCAGCTGGGTTAATAAGTCGGTCTGCTTTACACTGAGGTTATATAATGTCTGTGGATATTACATCACACTGCTGAGTCCACATAACAGCTACTCAGGCTGCTCATCGCGACTCGTGTTCACACTGGACCAGGTTTTAGAATAAGCGGGATTTGTTTTCTGGCTCGAGTCCACGTCGAGGAGCTTCTGCTGGTCATCTCAAAGAAACTGTTTCTCTGTTTGGAATCAATAAAATTATTTTTGATAAGGATTTTTCTGCCTCATTAATGCTCTGATCAGTCAATGGAAGCTTTGATTTGGCAATTTGAGTCACAACAAACCTGTTTTGTTATTGTAAAACTGGCAAATTTATGAGTAGGGTTACCTAAAATTGGATGGATGGATGGATGGATGGATGGATGGATGGATGGATGGATGGATGGATGGATGGATGGATTGATAGATGAAACATGTTCCTGTATCATTTTTATTGAGGAAACTTCTCTAACTATACAAGAAATCTCATTTTAACAAAGAAATTTCTGTAAACTTACAGAACTGATGCCACTTTTTCTGTTACTTGTCACAAACTGTGTATAATTTTAGAAATATATTCATTTGGGAATTGATTAAAGGATTTTTTTGCTTCTTTAATATTCTGATCAGTCAGTGGGAACTTTGATTTTGTACAGAAAATGTAGACTGTCTTCTAATCTGATGGTAATTTATTTACTTAAGGCTGCAAAATATGATTAATTACAAATGTAAAAACGTCTAATTATGCAAGAAACCTCTCATTTTAACAAATTTATGTAAAATTACAGAACTGATGCTACTTTTTCTGTTAATTATTAGTAACTGTATCTAATTTCAGGAATATATGTTTAATCTGTTTTCAAAATATTGATTTGGAAATCCCGAAAATAATTTTTCATAAGGATTTTTCTGCCTCTTCAATACTTCGATCAGTCACTGAAAACTTCAGTTTGGCAATTTTAGTCATATTAAACATGCTTTTTATTGTAAAACTGGTAAATTTATCAATAGGGTTAAATAAAATGTAGATTGTTTTCTTATTTATGTGGTTATTTATTTATTTAAAGGATTTTTTTTGCCTCTTTAATATTCCAGTCAGTCAGTGGCAACTTTGATTTGGCATTTTGAGCCTCATTAAACCTGTTTTTTTATTGTAAAACTGGTAAATTTAAACAGTAGGGTTACATAAAATGTAGATTGTTTTCTAATTCATAATTAATTAGAAAATTTGTTGTAAAAAGTTCCTAAATTATACAAGAAATCTCTGAATTACCAACGAAATGTGGATAAATTTCCAGACCTTTTCTGTTAATTGTCACTATTTTTTTCTAATCATAGAAATATATCTGTAATAACAGTTATATCTACTGAAAAAAATAATATTTGTAAAATTTGCTTAGGTAGATAGATTGGAAGGTAAGAAATATACTATTCTGAAAATATCAGGATGCTTTTGTCTCTTTAATATTTCAATCCGTCAGCAGAAACTTTAATGCAGCATGTTTAATGCAGCTAAAGATTTTGCATTTTTAACCGCATTAAACATGTTTTTGTCATAGAACTGGTAAATTTAAAGAGTGAGGTGGAATTTCAACACCATCTGTGTCGCCTCAGATGCCAAAATATGTTTACTGGGCGCCGCCGTGGAATAACAAGCTCCTGTTTTTGTGTTTTGACCAAGACTGCCAGGACATGAGGGCAAGAAGAAGAAAAAGAAGGGTGTTACATGCAGAAACAGGGAAGAGGGAGGGGGGCTTAAACCATCCAAGGTTGAAGGAAAAAGCCTGTTGCCATCTGCTGTGCAGCGCAAGCTAAATCCTAACAATTTCATTGGGATTATAGCAAGTGAGTAATCCAGCTTTCCTTTAGGACTAGAGAGGAGAGATTACCCCTGAGGATTAGCTCCCCGCACATAATAAACTTTATTAAAAGGCAATCGGCTTTCATGGGGCTCCTTCTTCTTCTTCTTCTTCTTCTTCTTCTTCTTCTTCTTCTTCTTCCATCCACACTTGGAGGTGGCTTCTGTTTGGGTGGGATGAAAGAGGGAGCAGCGAAGGATAAATGTTGGAGGTTTGATGTCCAGATTAGAACATCTGAAGGACGACTGATGCTTGATCTTGAGCTTTTCCTGGAACACTGGTTTGAATTCCCTTGACTCCAAACCTCCTCGACCTGCACTGATCTCCTCCCAAAAGCACACATCAGTCCCTTTATCCGGAGTTTTGATGGTGGAAACAGTTGAGTTAAGTGGTTGTGTGGCTTAATCAAACCCTCAGATGATTTAACCCTCCTGTTGTCTTCATTTACGGGCACCAGAAAATATTGTTTCCTTGTCTGAAAAAAATCCAAAAATTCAGCAAAAAAACTCCCTGAATTTCTGAAAATTTGTAAGATTTTCAGGAAGAAAATTCCAAAAATTCTTTAAAAGTTTCTCTTAAAATTTTTTTTTAATCCCCCAAATTGGCAAGAAAATTCTTGTAAATATTTTCAAAAAATTAGGAAAATCTTCCAAAAAAAAATCCTAAAAATATCTAAAGTGATTACACTAAAACTTTTAATATTTTTTTAAGAGCATTCACATAAAAAAATCAACCAAAATCCAGTGAGATTCGCTGGATTTTGGTTGATTTTTTTTGTGAATGTTCTTAAGAAACTTTTTTTTTTTTTAAAGTTATTTTTTGGCCTTTTTTTTGTCGGCTTTATTAGATAGGCGCAGTGAGAGAGAGACAGGGGAGAAGAGTCGGGGGAAGACATGCAGCAAAGGGCCATGAGTGGGAATCGAACCCGGGCTGCTGGATCAGGGACCAGCTCTGTACATGGATCACCCGCTCAACACATTGAGCTATACAGGTGCCCTTAAGAAACCTTTTTAACATTTCTTTTTTTCCACCAAAAAATGTTCAAAGATTTCCCAAAATGTTGAAAATGTGAACATCAGAAGTTTCACTGTGAAATTTTTTTTCCCACATTTTCAAACTTTAAAATGGGTCAATTTTGACCCGCAGGACGACACGAGGGTTAAATTAGATGCTCAAAGACACCAAAAGACCACACGGTGCCACAAAGAAAGTTTCTGCAACTTATTCATTCCATTTTTATACCATTTTAAAAACTTTTAATATCAGATTTTAGTTGGAAAATTGTCAAATTAAAGAAGAAATGAAATGTCTGTCTCCAAATCTAACTTCTGACTGAAGAACTTCCCTCCCAGACATGTGATCTGTTAATCCCTTTAAATGTTCACCTGTGCTGCTTATAGGATTGGAGTCAGTTACTCTGCAGAAGCCCTTTAGCGTCGCTCCGGTTCGGACTAATGATGGTTAATGAGGAAGATGGCAGCGCTGTAACGTCGGTCTGCAGCTCTGCCAAGGCCTAGGTCAGCAGTTCACACCGAGGACAGAAGCTTCGGGACTAAATCCGGACACCTTCGGAGATGTTTGCGCTTCTTTTCAAGTCTGGATTCCAAAGCAGAAAGTGATTTATTGAGTTTAGATGCATAAGAAATGCAACTTCTCTCCTGAGATTGCATAGAGTTTAGAAGAACAGTAAATTAGGTGAGAATTTATTTGTGAAAGTTAAGATTTTCAGACAGATTGAAGGTAAAAATCGCCTAGAGCTGATTGTGTTGGGTGATAAAAAGAGTCAGAAATCAACAATATTCAAACAGCCACAATAAAAAGAGTATATATGGTCAATAACCCAACATTTAAGAGGTATATAAAAGATTAAAATAAGGATTCAGGTTCTTTACTTAAGCAAAAGTACCAAAACAGCAAGTAAAAGTCATGGAAAAGCTTATTTAAGTGAAAAAAAAGTATTAGGAGCAAAAAAGTCAAGTTTATAGTAAAATCACTGGTTTTGGTCCCTCTATCTGATATATTATAATAAGTGTCATCATTATATTCCTAATAATGTGTCAGCAGCAGGTTACTGTTGTAGCTGCTGCAGTTTAAACTTCTTTATGTTTAGTTTTACATACAGAAACAAGACAAATCTGATGACTTCAAACAGGATTAATGGGAGAGAAAAGAGGAAAAAATAAAGTTCTGATCCTGATTCTGATAATGTTTCCTCTAATCTCTGATTCTGTGCTGAGCTGTTGGATTATTGGAACTTTATTGAAATGTGAGAAGTTCTGAGGGCAAACTCAGTATTTGGTGGAGCTGCTAACAACTCATAGACATCACGTAGAAGTGTGATGTGAAACAGATTTTTGGAAGAAATCATAAAGCTTGGAAATTTCCTTTAGAATCAAAGCTGTCAGATAGATGTATCAGCGTAAAAAGTACAATTTTCACTCTGAGATGTAAAAGCGTGGCAGCAAAAAGTAGCATAAAATGGAAATACTCAAGTAAAGTACTTCAAAGTTAACTTACTTTCTCTCCAGTACTGATTTACTTGGTCACAGATCTGGCAACCAGTGAACCAGGAAGTCAACAAAACTTTATCTATTTGTCCCAATTAAAGAAACAAAATGCAACAAGCCAATTGGTGAGCTTTAGAGGTGTTTACAGGGGGATGTTTATCTCACTTTGTTTTCACCTGCTTTTCATGTTAAGCTAAACTAGCCTTATAGCTGTTCCGCTACTGATTTACATGGTCACAGATCTGACAGATCTGGCAACCAGGGAGCCAGGAAGTCAACATAAGCTCATCTATTTGTGCAAATTAAAGAGACCAGACATAACAAGCCAGTTAGTGAGCTTTCGGGGTGTTTGTAGGTGGATTTTTATATCACTTTGTGTTTTTAAGCTAAACTAGCCTTACAGCTGTAGCCTAATAAACAGACACAGCACTAGTCCTGGTTTTATCTTCTAGTTAACTCTCAAGTAAAACCAAAACAATTAATTTCAATTAACTGGCAAATGTGCTGCAAATATCAGAAAATAAACATCTGCCTTCCTTAAAGACTATACAGTTGCATGCAAAATTATTCAACCCCTGTGGCATTTTTGACATTCTGGCAAAATGGCGATCACTAAATCATATAAGAGGTTAGTTTATTGAAATATAATACCAAAGCAAAAATCAAGATTTAATCCATAATCCATCCAAAATCTTTACGTTTTTTACAAAAAGCAGGTTACAAAATTATTCAACCCCCTATGAGGTTGTATCTGTAGTACCCTTTAGCTGCAATGACCTGCTGTGGGCGGAAGAAATTGTCTCTAGCAAGCTTCTGGCAGCTGCTTGGGAATTTTAGACCATTCCTCATGGGCAGTTGTCTCCAGCGCAGCAATGGTCTCAGGTCTACGTGCTGCAACAGCTTTCTTCAGATTCCACCACAGATCCTCCACTGGGATCCAGTCTGGAGATTGTGATGGCCACTCAAGAACCTTCCAGGCTTTTTTCTCTAACCGAGCCTTTGTTGATTCTGATGTGTGTTTGGGATCATTGTCTTGATGGAATGTCCAATTACCCCCAAGCTTCAACTTTTTCACGGACTGAGTGACATTCTTGACCAGAATATCCTGGTACTCGCCTGAATCCATGGTGCCTTCAATACGGTGGAGATTCCTGGTTCCTTTAGAAGTCGATTAGTGAGCTTTAGAGGTGTTTGCAGGTGGATTTTTAATCTCATGTTGTGTTTTTAAGCTAGACTAACTTTATAGCTGTGGCCTAATAAACAGAGATAGCAGTAGTCTTAGTTTTATCATGTAGGTAATTAGTTAGTTAGTTAGTTAGTTAGTTAGTTAGTTAGGCCCATCGCTCCTCCTGGAGCATAGGCCACCGACGACATTCCACCAGAGTGCTCTTTCCCGGGCTGCTCTCTCCAGCTGTCTCCAGGTCTTTCCCATCTTCATGATGTCACCATCGAGGTCACGTCGCCAGGTGTCTCTTGACCTTCCTCTCTTCCGCTTCCCTTGGGGGTTCCACTTGAGTGCTTGTCTTGTGGTGTTACTGGCTGGCTTCCTCAGGGTGTGCCCAATCCATCCCCATCTTCTGCGTCGGATCTCGTCCTCGGCTAGCAGCTGGTTGGTACGCTGCCACAGGTCTACGTTGCTGATGGTGTCGGGCCAGTGTATCTGGAGGATCCTTCTCAGGCAGCTGTTGATCAACGTCTGCACTTTCCTGATGGTGGTCTTCGTTGTCCTCCATGTCTCTGCTTCATACAGTAGGACTGACTTGACATTAGAGTTGCACAGCTGGATCTTTGTGCATGTTGACACCACCTTGGAGCTCCAGATGTTCCTCAGCTGCAAGTATGCAATTCTTGCTCTGACGTCTGCGTCTGTGCCGCCCTGCTTGTCAGTAAAGCTGCCCAGGTATGTGAAGGCCTCCACCTCTTCCAGCTCACTCCTGTGCAGTGTGACTGGGTCCTCATTTGCTGTGCTGATCTTGAGGATCTTGGCCTTGCCCTCGTGGATCTTGAGGCCAACTTGTGCTGAGGTGGCTGCCAACTATGTTGTCTTGTCCTGCATCTGCTGGTGGCTGTGGGAGAACAGGACCAGGTTGTCTGCAAAGTCCAGATCATCTAGCTGGTCAAACAGTGTCCACTGGATTCCGTTTCTTCTGTCTGCTGTTGACGTCTTCATGGTCCAGTCGATCACCAGGAGGAAGACGGAAGGTGACAGGAGGCAGCCTTGTCTGACTCTGGTCTTCACCCTTTATCATGTAGCTAACTCTAAAATAAAACATAAACAGTTAATCTCAATTAATTTGCCAGTGTGCCACAAAGAACAGCAAAAAGAAAAAAAACATCTCCATTCCTTGAGGACCATACATACCCTTAATTCACCACAACCTGCTTATTTCAAAATCCTGTTTCATACATGATCTCAGTCCTTTTGCTAAACTGCAGCATGACTTTACATCTGAACTGTTCCAGTATTTCTGTCCACCTGTGCAACGTAACCATATTGTTCCACATCATGTCTTTAGGAAGGAAGAGTCAAAGATTGTCCACATCGTTGATGCTGCAGATTGAAGTCTCCTTTAAGTCACTTCATGTATCTCAGGTCAAGAACAAACTTTGAAGTTCAACTTTTCAGTGTTTAAAGAAGCACTTGTCCAAACTCAGTATAACTGCAGGATCAGCTAATAAATGGGCCTGAAGGTGAGTTTGTTCTCTCATGTCTCATTCTGACTCAACCCTCTTTGGTAAATAAACTCTGCGGGTCATCAGTCTTCTAGCATAAATATGAACCATCCCCTGGTCCCAAAATGGCTGAGTTACTTTCCTCCAAACTTTTCTGTGTTTGTGTGCATCATCATCCCAAACTAATGTTGTGAGACACAGTTGTGTTATGAAAGCTCTGACTGAAGGGTAAAAACCTCACCTTGCTGCCCTGTTGTTGTCTTCCATAAATTAGACAATGCAGGGTTTTATAGTCACTCCTCCGCTGTGTGCTCTCTGCCTCGGTGTTTATTACCCCTCTGGTATTGATATTAAAATGCAGGAGGGGCCTGATGCATTTTTCTGTCATCTCTCTTTCTGACTTTAATAATACTATAAAGCTTCCCGCTGTGGACAGAGCGAGAAGGAGGGATGGGAGGCGATGGGAGGGGGGTGAATAAATTATGAAAAAGAGGTTAATATATGGTATTGGTATATATCACATCCAAACTAAGCCAGATCCCCTTTCGGGTTTTAAACATGCTGCCTTTTAAAGCAGGAGTCAAGTAGGGTCACATCCATCTCATTTTACTGCTGCAGTCCCTCCCCCTCCTCATCTGCTCACATCCCAACATCAGATGACACTTTACAGCACAAACAGGCAGCCGGCGTTCAAACAAATGAAACCGTGAGCTGCACACTGATGCTCTGGTTGGAGCTACAACACAGGATGTTTGTGTGGCTTCTTCCATGTGAGTTTGTTGGTAAGAATTCGGCCCGTTTGACTTTATTGTTGACCTTACTTGGTTTTAAGCAGCTGGCAGTCCTTGTAGTCCAGAAATGAGCACTGTAAAAATGGAAACTTATATTTTCTGACATGAATAACGACTTCAAGACTTAAAATCACAGTCTGAAAACATGTGTCATACATATAGGATTTAACTGCCTCTTTACCACTTTTGATGTGTGTTTGGGCTCATTGTCTTGTTGAAACATCCAACATCCGTGTCCAAGATCAACCTTCTGCTGATGATTTTAGGTTTTCCTGAAGAATGTCTAAGTTTTCAGCAGCAGTTGATAGTCTGAGTTTTCTTCTTGACTGTGGCAGCAACACAACTGGACCATGAACTTTATACTGACAAACAGGTGATTTCGGGATCTTTAGGTGCTTTGAAATGGCTCCAAGTGATTTTCTGACTTGTTCAAGCCAATGATTTGTTTTTTCAGATCTTTACTCAGCACATTAGACCTTCCCACTGTAGTGTCTGAGTCTAGTGGGTGGATCAAATGGGCCCTTTTTCAACTACCTCAAAGGAGTCAGCAGCTGTAGTCGATTGTAATCACTCATGAGAAGTTAAGAGGCCATGCTGCTAAGAAAATTTGATTAATGCAATTTCTACATCACCAAAAATTATCACTTAGTTTGCTGTATGTATATTTTTGACCCAGCAGATTTTGGCATATTTCCATAAGGCCTATAATAAACCTATCAAAGAACCAAAATGCATTATTGTTTTTATTTTGTGACAAAGGTTGTGTGTCTGTTTGTGTGGCTTCATTCATGTGTGTTTGTTGATAAGAATTCGGCCCTGTGTGACTTTATTATTGACTTTACTTGGTTTTGAGCAGCTGGAAGTCCTTGTAGTCCAGAAGTGAGCACTGTAAAAAATGGAAACATTTTTATGAATGACGGCTTAAAGACTTAATATCAGATGACCACTTCTGATGTGCGTTTGGGGTCATTGTCTTGTTGAAACATCCAACTATGTCCAAGCTCAACCTTCTGGCTGATGATTTTAGGACTTCCTGAACATTGTGGAGGTAATCCAGTTCCATAGAGCATGATCCTGCCACCACCATGCTTGATGTAGGTTTGGTGTTCTTGGGGTTAAAATGGTCTAAGACCTGCCTAAGACAGTGTGAAACCAGTCCTCAAAATGTCTAAAACCAGGACCAACATCAAACCTAAACCAGTCCAAAAAAACCCCATTTTTTTCAAGACCAGTCAGAATACAATCTGAAACCTGTCTTAAAACAGTCAACAACCAGTGCAAAGTTGGAACCAAAACCAAACCTAAACTATTAAAGAAGTCCAAGGCCTGCCCAAGACAATCTAAAACCAGTCCTAAACCAGGACCGGATCCAGTGTGAAATAAATCCTAAAGCAACTATGAATCTCATCCCAAAACAGGAGAACCAAAACTGAAACCAGTCCCAAGAAAGTCCAAAACCGGTCCAACATACAGTCTGAAACCAGTCCAAAAGCACTTCTAGAAAGCCCCAGAGCATGATACTGCCACCACCATGCTTGATGATAGGTTTGGTATTCTTGGGGTTAAAGGCCTCACCTTCTCTCCTCCAAATATATTTCTGCTCAGTTTTTGTTCCGTCCGACCCCAGAGCTTTGCTCCAGAAGGCCTTGTCTTTGTCCATGTGATCAGTGGAGCTTTCAGGTTCTGCTTCTAGAGGAAGAACTTCCTTCTTCATGGATCCTCTCAGCTCATGTTGATGTAAAACCCTGTGGACACTGGCAGCTGTGTTCCAGGATTCATTCAGACCTGCCTTTTGCTGATTCTTGGTTGACTCTTGACCATCCTGACCAATTGTCTCTCGGTATAAAGTCCATGGTTCAGTTGTGTTACTGCCACAAGCAGGAAAAAAAAACACAAACTATCACCTGCTGCTGACAAGCAGATGATTTCAGGATCTGAAGCTGCTTAAGAATGGCTCCAAGTGACTTTCTGACTTGTTCAAGTCAAGGATTTGCTTTTTCAGATCTTTACTCAGCTCACTAGACCTTCCCACTGAGTCTAACGAATTGGATCAAATGGGTTCTATTTAAATTGGCCCAGAGGAGTCACCAGCTGTAGTCAATTGTTATCACTTACAAGAAGTTAAGAGGCCATGCTGCTAGGAAAATTTGATTAACACAACTTTCTACATCACCAAAACTGATCATTTAAGCTGCTCTATGTATATTTTTGACCCAGTAGATTTAGTCCAGATATAATAAAGTTACCAAAGAACCAACATATGTGATTGTTTTTATTATGTGGCAAAGATACACGTTTTAATTACTCCATCATAGAAAATTAAGAGTTATAGGAGTTAGTGGAAGCTATCACTGCTGTAATATACATGGCCTTCATTCAGTTTAGTCATCAAATTAAATTATTTGGAAATATTGTTGGCATATTTGCATATATGTTACAGCATCAATTGTGCTCGAGGTAAAAAACTGTCCAGAGATCTTTTATTCTAATATGAAAAAAAAATAGATAAAAAGACATAAATGCATGTTAACTTTAGGAAAAGTGCAAAAGAAAAAAGAATCTAAACTCATTGAGAAGCTAAAAGATTTTGTTTATTTGGAACAGGGACATAATTAAAAAAGTAAATTTGGTTGCTTAGGTGAACTTGAAGCCTAAACTAAATATATTGAGTCAAATCAATGAGATTAGGCTAAAATTTCAAGTTTTGTCAGCTTGTTATGTCTTGCAGTGTGGATACGAGGAAGTGAAGCTCCAAGAATCAATATCCTCCAACTATCAGCTGAATTTACCAGTAGGCTTTTATAACACACTTGACTGCACTGTTTTAATTTCAACACAAACTGGACATCTACGTTTCCCAAAAGCACCTTAAAGCTGAAATGATCTCGGTCACGTCTCCTTATAGAGCTTCTAGCTTTTGGGAAGCTGAGCCCATGGTCTGGTTTTACCCCCCCCCCCCCCCCCCCAGTTAGCATATAGCTTACAAGAAGTGCTCGGCTAATGACGTTGGAGAAGATCCAGCACTTGTCAGTCAGATCGCTTTAATTCACTCAGCTGACACTGCTGCTGTCACTGAGCAGCCTGGAAACACTCACCCCGGTTTCACTGGAGATCTGGTGGCTTTGTGGAAAGACTTTTTACCTAATGTCATTTGAAATAAGTCACCAGTAACTAAAACATTAAAAAATTAAAATACAGTGCTTAATTCTTTAATGCTAGTGATATAATTCCATTAAAAGCAATGAGGTTTATCGGACACTATGGCAGTTTTCATTAAGATGTGTCCTGTGCAGTGTTTTACCATTTTTCTTCATCTGAAAATTGCTAAAATGTACATTGAGTCAGCATTTTTAAAGTTTTCCTTTGGAAAAATGTTAGATCTTTAAATGAAGATCGCACAAAAATGCTCTTCAGAACAAAATCTGACTGAAAACCTGAAACATCTGGTGTGTTTAACCCTCCTGTTGTCTTTATTTACGGGCATCAAAAAATATTGTTTCCTTGTCTGAAAAAAATCCAAAAATTCTGCCAAAAAATTCCCCAAATTTCTGAAAATTTGCAAAACCTTCAGGAAGAAAATTCCAATAATTCCTTATAATGTTTTATTTTTTAAAAATCCCCCAAATTTGGCAAGAAAATTCATGTAAATATTTTCAAAAAATGATTGAAAATCTTCCAAAAAAAATCCTAAAAATATCTAAAGTGATTACATATATATCAGTAAAACTTCTAATATTTTCTTTAAGACCATTCACAAAAAAAAAATCAACCAAAATCCAGTGAAATCGTTGGATTTTGGTTGATTTTTTTTCCAAAATCAACCAGCCTCTTCTGCAGAAGCATAATTTTGCTTCTGGGTTGAATTCTTGGTCAAATCTGTGTATTGGGTTGCTATCGTTATCGGAGGATTTCACCAAAATAAACACCATAACACCTGAACTGACGCCACACTATCACTGTTTTCCATGAGCAGCTTTAGGTTTTCATTCATCCATGTTCCATTATTTTGCTTTCCAGACTCATCAGGCGAAGTTCACGGAGGTCTGGAGTCTTTCCCAGCTGGGCAGAACCTTGGATCGGTGCCAGGATGTCACAGGACTCAGAATTAAACCCGATAAAATACCTGAAAGAGGTCGTTGCTGCTCAAAGATTCCTTTAGGTCTCCAATGGAAAGCTTTTACTTTGGTGTTAACATCTGGGCTCTGCAATCTGATGCCCTTAACAGATGTAAATAGCTGCAAGATTTAAATATGTCCACAGTTTCCTTGCAGCTAGAAATGTCTGCTTTGCTCCCTATAATATCTATGATATTATTTATATCTACCAACAACAACTATATCAATAGTTATATTCAATAATATAACATTTTAAACCATTCAAGTGAGCGTCCTTCTGTGCTTCTCTCATGATAAAACATCTAATCTACTGATTTAGATGAACAATTTAAGTTGCAAACATTAGTTTGATGGGTTGTGTTGACATAATAATGGTACGTCAACTTAATATGTATAATTAAAAGTAAAATGTATGCATTGGAAATTGGCTGAACAATTTGATTTTATTTCACCTTGAGTTTAGGATTTTAGACAGTTCAGACTATGAAATAAAAATGCATTAGATTGCAGCAGAAAAGCTAATTCTGCTAACTCAGTAGAGTTTAATACTTAAATAAAGTCAGCTAAATCTGATTTACGTTTCTTTCCTGCTGATTCACAGTTGACTTTTGCGGATTCTACCAACTTCACATTACACTTTGTACCTTAAACTGGTATTTTATTTTCAGCTAAAGTGCAAAAATTAAGAATACTGCTTTTTCTTGTTTTTGCTTTTGTTTTTTTTTTTTTTTTATCATTGTGCCTCTTGACATCTCCATCTTTTAATGGTTGCAGCTCAACCACCAGTTTCTTTAGGTGGGATTATAGAATGAAGAAGAGGGAAGGACAGCAGGTCTAATGACAGAATCGTGTTTGACCTTTTATGCAAATATGTAAGTTGGAAAAACTGAAGGCTTCAAGTTGACTTTCCTTAAAATTAGATTGCAGCATTGGAAATTGTTCATTTGAGAGAAATCAGATTATTTATGTAGATGTAACTCAAGCTGGTGGCTTCAATGGTACTTGTTAATCTATTTAAGTTCATCCAACTATTCTCCATTTTCAGTGTGATGCAAACGATGTTGTGTTGTTTTTTGTTGTTGTTGTTGTTGAGTATCTTGCATTAATGCAAACTGTTCATTTTTCAGAGGAATGTAATAATTTAAGTCCATTAAACTTAAACCAGTGGAGATAATCTTGCTTCTTAGCTTAAATTGGATGAACTTAATTTAATTGTGTGCTACCAGTTAAAGCAATTTCTTGAAGTTAATCCAGCCATTCTCTCTTTCAGCATTGCCCTGATTTGCTGTTGTTTTGCTCATAAACCGTGTTTTTTAGATTGTGCATCTTGAAAATAAACCTCCTCTATCATGCTATTTGCAGAATCTCCATCCAGCTTCTGGTCAGACTGCAGGTTTCTCAGCTGCTCTGCTCTAGTTGGACTGAAATGAACCTTTATGCAAATGTTTAAGTTGAAAAAACTGGAAACTTCAAGTTTACTTCCATTAAATTTACACAGCAGCGATGCAAACTGTTCATTTTCAGACAAGTCCAATGATTTAATGCATCCAATTTAAACCAGCAGTGGGAATATATAGATATATATAAATAGGTAATACCATTCATTTTATATATTTTTATTGTATCTTGCATGTATCAACAGAAATTGTCTATTGTATAAATATTTAGGAAACTGTAAATTATCAATCAATAATTTATGGAAAAGGGGTGTAATTAAATAAGTGTTTGTTTACTTCTTCTCATTCCTTTTTGAATATGTAGATCTAGTCCAGAATTGTGGAATATTACTTTGCTTTATGATTTTGTTTATTTTTATATATATATATATATATATATATATATATATATATATATATATATATATATATATATATATATATATATATATATATATATATATATATATATTATATATATATATATAAAAATATAAAATTAATTCCTTGTTTACTTGGTATTTGTCTTTACAATAAAGATCTCAATCAATCAATACTATGTTTTGCTCATTTTTGGGTTGTGCATCTTGAAAATAAGCCTCCTCTGTCCGGTAATTTGCAGATTGTCCATCCAGCCTCTGGTCAGGCTGCAGCTTTCCTCGGCTGCTCTGCTCCAGTTGGACTGAAATGAGCCTATTAGCGCCTCGTCTGAGCAGCACAGGGTCAGGTTCAATCAGGGAATTGGAAAATATCATTTCTGACGGGAATAGATTTCGTTTGTTCAACCAATCTCTTCTACTAATTACCCAAATGGACAGGAGCTGTCAGGAGACAATAACTATTCCCTAATAGAATTTGCCCCCCAAGTGCAATTTAATTTTCTCCTCGGTGCTCTCTCCTCAGGTTTCCCTTCGCTTTCCGCCTCTCTCCCCTCTCTGTTCTCTGCTGCCGTCGGACCGAGCGGTTACGGACACGGTGCCGGTGCTGCTGGACGCTGATCCGCCGGTAAAAACGCGCGGAAGAAGGACTCGCTGCTGCTGCTGCTGCATGGAAGAAGAAGAGGAAGAGGAAGAGGAAGAGGAGGAGGAGGAGGAGAGACGCGGAGATGAGGTGGGTCTGCAGCGATTCATCTCAGAATAAATCCACAGAAATCTCAAATCTGCATCCTGCACGAAGCCAAGACGTTCTAATGTGATGCGCTTTTTCTTCTTCTTTTTGCTCAACCTTGAATTTTAATTTTGCAGCCATTTGCACACAAATGTAATCATCTCCATGAGGCTGCTCTGCTGTTTGTGTGCAGAAGATTAACAAGCAACTCCTGCAAGAAAGAAAATAAATTCACTTTTTTTTTTTTTAGTGTTTTCAGTGTTGCTTTATTAAGATCCAGGCCTCCTGCAGCTGCTGCTTTACGACTGTAACACACACACACACACACACACACACACACACACACACACACACACACACACACACACACACACACACACACACACACACACACACACACACACACACACACACACACACACACACACACACTTGCTGTACTCCACTCCATAAAAGCTGCTTCTGCTGCAGGATGGATGTGTTTCTGTATTTGGGACTCCCCTCCTCACTGAGATGAATGTGTGAATCGCACATGTCAGTGAAGTGGTGAACTGAAATATTAGATCTAATTAGAGGTGTCTGGGTCAGCGGCGGTGGCGCACGAGTCGCCCTCTGCTTGAGTTATTGCTGCTTCCTCTGCAGATTATTTTCTTACCTTCATATAGATAAAAACGTGCCACCTCACCTCTTGCATTATCAGAATTATTGCACGTTTCCTCCTTCTTTTAAATGCAGCGATATTAAAATGACACTTAATGTGCACGTTTGACACTTTCTTGCAAAAAAAATCCAAGTACATTTGCATTGTTTTGCCATTTCACCTTTTAATTATCTCTGCAATTGTCTGAATAATTAGTATTTAATTCCAGATGTGCATTTAAAAATCAGCTACGCTTCTTTGCAATCTCATTCAAAGATGCAAAAAAATAATAATAAACCCGCACCTCATCCTTTAAGCAGATGTTCGCCCTCACATCTTTTCTCTTTCTGCATTTTTTGAGTCCGTCAATTATTCTAATTGTGTTGCCCTCCGCTGAGAGGTTAAGAGCATTTTTATCTGCATTGTTTTCCAGCAAACAGGGGCCTCGATACCAACAATCAGAGTAATTGAATAGTGGAATAAATCGAATGATCTTGAGGGGAAAAGTGTATAATGAAAATAAAGTGACACCATATGATTCCGCCTTTTGCAACACGTGCGCGCACCCGGATGGATGGATGGATGGATGGATGGATGGATGGATGGATGGACAGACGGACACCTGGCCTGGAAAGTCTGCAGCAGCAGCTTTGAATCGGTGGGATAAAATTCCAGTAATATCCCAGCCTGCTTTTTAATCAGCTTGATGCGCGTTTTCATTTCACTAAATTACATTTGAAGCATTAAGCGCACAGACGAATGGGATTGTGGGTCTCAACAACAGCGGGATATATAAAGAGTAAACTGGTCACAGGAGGCAGGATGTTGGGAAATATAGGAGAGCAGTGTGTCAGAGAAAATGTTGGACACAGAAAAAAATAGGATTTATTTGACCAAAATAGAAAATCAGAGCTTCCAGCACGACCCTGATTGTTACGCACCAGTTACATTGTCAAATGAAACGAGCAAAAACGTGTTATTTGTATTACTTGAAAGCATTTTTAGAATTTTTTGTCACTTCCAATGATATTTAAAGCTTGTGTTTGCTGTTAAACTGTATAATTAATGCACCGCATCCACCTGGATCAAAGTCTACTAGGATAATTTGCGCAAAATTGAAAGAATTTAGACAATATTTAATAAAAATTAACCTATATATTGTTTATTAATTGCAATAATTGCGAGCCACGTGTGTGTAGAGGTGCAGACGTTCAGCTGGGAAGCTCACACACTTGATGGAAACAACCTTGTGCCGGTTTGGAGGCGGACCGGCGGCGGAGCGCACCGCTTGTGCTGCTTTTCTTTTGCGCGCTTGAAGTAAATTGGAAGCGAAGATTGAGTTCATCTAGCTTGAACTAGCAGCCCTCCGGAGGGAATATGTTATCCGGGAGAGCAGCCTCAGACGATGGGCTCTGAAATGAACAGTGTCAGGAGGTACTGCGCCCGGACTCCTAATCCCAGCTGTCAGAGGCAGAGCTGCTGTGGATCTGACTCACACGTGTGCAGTAATGTGGCTTCACGTTTGGATCACATCACTCCGCCACCTTCTCTTTATTTAAACTGATCTAAGCGGATTGTTTTTGGTTGAAAATGTGGACATTTACAGTTCTTTGTGCTCTTTTTCATGCGTAAAATCCTTCTAGCCGAATGAAAAATGCAGTGAAGTATGTCAGTGAGGCTGCACCACCTGCTGATTACCTAGAAAAGTCACATTTCTGGAATCAGACGCGATTCCTTCTTTCTGTATTCATTGTTTTATTGACAAACTGATTGATCCTCAGTCTCCTGGCTTCCCGCGCCTTCCTTCTCCTCCTCCTCCTCCTCCTCCTCCTCCTCCTCCAGTCCAGAGGAGCCCTGCTGGCCCGGGGCCCCTCCGGGAGCCACTGCAGTGAGCTATTTATGGTCTCCACAGGACCAAGGTCCCGCCTCTCCGGAGACATCTTCATACGGCGCGCTCCCCTCCTTCTCCTTCCTCCTCCTGCGCGCTCCCCACACCTATCCGGGCCGCCGTCCGCCCCCGGGGGCCTCCTCTTCCCGCGCTCCCATTGGCTCCCGGTGAGCCTCCGCCGCGCTGACGTCAGGCCCCCGCCGCCCCTGCAGCGCTGAATGGACCGAGCAGCTTGTCTGAGCCACTTCCAAAACAGCTCGGCACGGCACGGCACCGCACGGACTCGGCTCCCGGGGATTAGAGAGGATACGGAGGAGCAGAGTGGAGACGGAGGCCTCGACAGCAGCATCATTTCTTCTCCACGCGACACAGGACGGGGGAGCGCGCCCACCGTGCTGCGGGTGTATGAGTCTGTCTCCCGGTTTGGATCACGATGATGCAAAGTGCGGCGGTTCTACCGACAGAGAGTCCCGTGAAGAGTTTACCGGAGATCCTCGGAGTGCCACTGCAACGTAAGACATCTTCTTGTTTTCCTATCAGTCTGGGAGCCGCTTGGCGACCTGCAGCTGGGGGGACGCCGCGGGGACCAGAGCTCCAGATTCCTCTCACACTGCAGGCCGCTTTTATCACCGTTTCAGGGCGTAAAAGTAGATCCTGCTGCTTGTCGGCCTCAAAGCCGAGCAGCCAACAGCCCGCAGGTCCAATTAATCTTCCGGTGTTCTGCGCAAAAAGCTTCCATCCATCCATCCTTGGAGGGTTTAAAAAACAAAAGATGATTTCTGCTATGAAGCTTCTCTAGTTTTGGCCTCAAACTTCGCTGCAGCTTCACACTGAACCTCCCGCCCGTTAATTTGTAAACGAGGCTGGACGGTCAGAGATCAGACGCAGTTGTCATCAGCCATCAGAGGAACACGCACCGACTGACTGACACTCATTACTGGGTCAAACACTTCAGGTTCAGGCTCTGAATGGAGGCCCAGGCAGTCTGTGTGTGTAGATATTACAGTTAAGCAGATTTTTAATACTACGATAATTCATTTAATGCATTTTTGGAGGCTTGGGACAAACATTAAGTCTTATTACCATGAATGTTTTCTACTTTACAGCTTCAAAAATGAGAAATACCTCACATGTGTTCATGTCATCTAATCTGAGCCAGACATGCTTTCATAATCTCTTATTATTTAAAGGAAAATGTGCAAAAATTTACCCCCCCAAAAAATGAATCCACACCAACATAATTACTGGATTCCTGCTTGATTTCAAAGCTTAGAATAATGTAAAATGAAATTTTTAAGCTCTGATGTAGATTTTGCTTCAACATAAATTAAAAAAATACACATTTAGACATTTTCTAGAGCTCAGTTCCTGAAATTAAACTATATTTTTATAACAAATGTGTGTTTTTCTGCAAGCTGACTGGAGCAGCAGAGGAGCCTCTATGTGGTCGGCTTATGCTCTTTAATTTTATAAATCGAGACAAGATTAAAAGATTGGATAAAGATCCTGCCACTCAGCCCCCTGCAGGGCTCATCCTGGATTTAAACCTGGATTATTTCAGGAATAAAAAAAGCAGCACAGAGCACATCCAAGCGTTTTTATTCTATATAATAATAAAATATGAGACTCGGAGCTCTGTGCTGACTCAGGATTCTTACATTACTTCACGTTTAATTAACACAGATCAGCAGAGTGTTGAGAGAAGCTGCATCTTCTCCTAAACAAGAGTCCAGTTAAATGTGATGAGGAGGCAGCAGATAACCAGATATGAGGAAGGAGATCCTGAATGCACGAAGCTTCCATCTGTCGGTGCCAAGAATCCGGTGCTGCTGCTGTTTTCCTTTCAGCACCAACCTCTCTACAAAAAAAGAAAAAAACAACAACATCCCATCAGCTCCATGCAGCCATGTTTAAAACGCCTCCTCGTCTCTTTTTAAATGATTTTCGTGCACTTTCTAATCGTGTGTGTGCAGGAATGCTGCTGTGTCTGTATCGTGTGCGTTTGCTGGATCTGAGGCTTTGAGCTGCAGCCAAACATTCTGCACATTTCCGGTCTTCTGCACAAAAACACCAGCTAATAATCAGAATATCATATCTGCATTTTTCACTCAGCTAATTCGCACGATTATTGCTGTTTTTCCTGTATTTATTTTTGCTTAATTTTACGCACAGGAATATTTACAGTTGCACGTTTTTAAATATAAATTGATGTGGTGGAGGTTTATTCGGTGTTTAAAAGATGATTTCACGGCAGAGACGGGTTTTCTCTGCAGCTCGGAGTTCGTGCATGTGTGTGTTTTCAGGTTCATGGCGGTTTTCTGTGGTTTTTGCCGCTCATTTCTCCTCAATATTGATTTTTCTTTATGTGTCTGAGAGAAGCTGCAAATAGGAAAACATGACGCTTTTTGCAGAATATGTTGATTTATTGTTGGTTTATGCATGATAGAGGTGCATCTTTTGCTGAATTAGTTGCTAATTATTAGTTTAATTTAAAGGAATGGACGCTATAAATTATAATAGTAATGTTAGAATAAATGAAACCGTCATCTTGAGTGCAAAAAAAGAATAAATGTGGAATATGACTTTTATTTTGAAGGGAAATTGAATTGAATTTAATTCTGCTTTTACAAATCTGAAGTAAATCCATTTATATTTGATAAAATATGTTTTTTTTATTGCTATAATAGCATTCTGAATTGCACACGTGTTTTCAGCTGCAGTTTTCAGTTTTTCACATTCACTTAAACCAAACGTTTCTCGCTTTGACCCTGATTTGCACCGAGGAACCGTCTCACCTGCTGCCGCCTCACAACTCCACAAAATCATTAGGAGATTAATTAAGATCTAGACAGAGCTGGCTAACGAAATTAGAAGGAGGAATAAAATCAATATTTCGTCAGAAAATCATTTTTTTTCGTGCGCTGCAGGAGAACAGATCAGCACCTTGGACAGAGACGGACGAAGCAGGGAAACATTTGAAACGACGATTTCATGTTTTGTTTTGTTTTTTTACCTGATGACGATATAATCACGCATGAATTTATAATCTAAATAAATAGATAAGAAAAAAACACAATAAAAGACGATAAAATATCTAATAAGATTGATTAATATTGCACATTATAGCGTTTGTTAGGAACCTAAATGAATAAAATACATTAGAATCATAGTGAAACCATGAATTTTAATCTAATTTTTAATATATTATAGATAATATAAATGTAGATGCATGTGAAGAAAATTGAGATGTATTTTTCTGATTCGAGCTTTTGCACTTTTTAAAACACAACTGCAGGCTGAGACGTGGAAAAAAATTTCCTCTCCACGATTTTTACGCATGAAACGCTTTTCTATTTTTTTCTATTTTGCTGCTGAATTAAAGTGTTGATGGTGTTTGCGGAGCTTCACCTCTGTATCTGCGGCTCGCAGTGACCTTGTTCCGCTGTTCCCCCTGCAGAGATCCCTCAGTGTGCGGGCTGCAGTCAGCACATCCTGGACAAGTTCATCCTGAAGGTGCTGGACAGACACTGGCACTCCAAGTGCCTCAAGTGCGCAGATTGTCAGACTCCGCTGGCGGACAAATGCTTCTCCAGGGCTGGAAGCGTTTACTGCAAGGAGGACTTCTTCAAGTCAGTATAAAACCCTCAGTATTTGATTTATTCCTGTTTTTATGATGATAGCTGCTGTTTATGTGGGTTTCCTGAATTAAGCAGCAGAGTTGGTGTTTTTCTAATAATAAGTATTATCATTATTGGCCAAGTGTGTGCGTAATTCCAAGAAATTTGAATTCATTTTTATATTTTCTCTCAAAATAATGACACATATGCATCTAGAGTGCATCTAGATGCTAGATTCTAGACAAAGGCAAAAAAGAAAATGAGTGTTTAAATACGATGCACAGCTACAGATATGCACGTTTAAAGTGAACATTTAGTGTAAATTGCGAAGATTCTACAGGAAGGAATCAATAGTTACTAAACATTAAATACAGGATTAGTGCTGCAGCCTTTTTCTAGAGCAGTAATGTCAATATTTACTTTAAAAAATCCTGAAAATTTAGTTAACACCCAAGAAAAAAAGGTTTTGACAGATTTCATTGTTAGAAATCTTCTTGCTATTGATAGCAAATTAAATTAGAATTAAATAGTAAATAGTTAAATTGGATTCAGTGTCAATTACTAATTTATATTATATTATATTATATTATATTATATTATATTATATTATATTATATTATATTATATTATATTATATTATATTATATTATATTATATTATATTATATTCTTAGCCTCTATTCTATATCATAGTGCATTTGATTCTATTATAATCTACTCTATTATATTATATTAGCCTTTGTTCTATTCTATTCTATTCTATTCTTAAATTATAGTAAAATGTATAAATTAATTTGTATTAGCAGACAGTATATTACTGTATATTACATTTTTATGCCACTTATTTGACTGTTACATTTTTTGTTTTTTAAAGTCACATGAGGTTCTAATAACAGAATATTACTGATTTAATCTAAGTCAGTTATTTGGAGCAACATTTGATCAAATTCTTCTAATTTTTGCACCAAAATATCACAACAGGGAGCTGCTTGTGTTGTAGTTAGAGTTGGATTATTGATGATTTTACAGCCTGTTAGACACATTTCCCTTCCCTGGTGGATAAACTGTTCAGTTAAAGGCACAAGGCTGGATTATATTCACTCATTTATTCAGAATAGTGAACATTCTGCATGTAAAGGTATTCAGAATATTTAGAATCTTAGTGGCTGCTGCGTCTCACTGAGAGCTAAGTTTCAAAAAATGTAAAATCCCTTTTTATTTTACAATCTTTCTGCCTGTTTCGCCTCCTTTCTTTCAACGATTGGATTTCTGAGGCATTACAGAAGAAAATTGAGTTTGACTTTTATCCAAAACAGGATCAGCAGATCTGGGCTTTTTACTAAATCATGTTTGAAAGGTTTTAATGCTGGGCGCTCGTGTGGAGCCTTGCTGGGAGCTAACTGTGTTATCTGACCCGGGGGGCGGCGGTGGTGGGGGGGTGGCTGGTATGTTGCAGGAAAACACACACATACATGAGCAAACGCACACACACACACACGGATTCAGCTGTGATTTGGAGGCTTCACCTTGCTCTTTTTTTCTTCTTTTTCTGAGCTGGTCCTGTGATTTAAAGCCTCTCCTGAGTCAGTGTTTTATTGGTTCTCCTCAGGGTGTGTTTACTGTGAGCTCCCCTCCTCTTCCTCTTCCTCCTCCTCTTCCTCCTCCTCGTCCTCCTCTTCAGCTCTCAGTGCTTCATCTGCAAACACATAAACATGCAAACATGCACGTACGCACACAAGCAGCCGCGCATTGATCCCGTCCATCCATCAACCTGCCGACAGACCCATCGTTAACAGAAATGCATCCCGGTGCTGATTCTTTCCTCCTCCACAGCTTCTATTAACCCTCCTGTTGTCTTCACTTATGGGCACCCAATAAATATAGTTTCTTTATCTGAAAAAAAATCCAAAAATTCAGCCACAAATTCCCCAAATTTCTGAAAATTTGCAAAATCTTCAGGAAGAAAATTTCAATAAATGTTTCCCTTAAAAGTATTATTTTAAAAAAAACAAACACATTTGTCAAGAAAATTCTCGTAAATATTTTTTAAAAATGAGTAAAAATCTTCCAAAAAATTGTAAAAATATCTAAAGTGATTCTATACGTCAGTAAAATTTCTTATTTTCTTTAAGAAGATTCATATAAAAATCAACCAAAATCCAGCGAAATTCACTGGATTTTGGTTTATTTTTGTGTGAATGTTCTTAAAGAAACATTTTTAACATTTTTTTTCCACCAAAAAATGTTCAAAAATTTCCCAAAAATGTTGAAAATGTGGACATCAGAAGTTTCACTGTGAACATATTTTTTCCCCACATTTTCAAACTTTAAAATGGGTCAATTTTGACCTGCAGGACGACACGAGGGTTAAAACAGACACCGTCCAGCGCGAGAGATTTGAAAACATCTCACTGTCACATCTCTGCTTCCCTGCAGGCGTTTTGGGACGAAATGCGCGTCGTGCCAACAGGGCATCCCTCCCACGCAGGTGGTGCGGAAGGCGCAGGACTTTGTGTATCACCTGCACTGCTTCGCCTGCATAATGTGCAGCAGACAGTTGGCCACCGGGGACGAGTTCTACCTCATGGAGGACGGGAGGCTGGTGTGCAAGGTGGACTATGAGACGGCCAAGCAGAACGGTACGTTTACAGGAGAGGGGATCGATGCCTACAGCTGGACCCTGGCAGAAGTAGTAAAATATGCACCATTGTTTCATGAAAACATGAATGATCAGAGCAAATACTGTCTGACCACTAACCCTAAACTAAAAAAAGGGACAACATTTCACAAATTTTGCAAGGGTATGTAAACTTACAAGCACAACTGATCATATATATGTAAATAAACTTTGGGGTCACCCAGACAATTTCATGTTTTCCATGAAAACTCACACTTTTATCCATGTACTAACATAACTGCACAAGGGTTTTCTAATCATCAATGAGCCTTTCAACACCATTAACTAACACAATGTAGCATTAGAACACAGGAGTGATGGTTGCTGGAAATGTTCCTCTGTACCTCTATGGAGATATTCCATTAAAAATCAGCTGTTTCCAGCTACAATAGTCATTTACCACATTAACAATGTCTACACTGGATTTATCATCCATTTAATGTTATCATCACAGGAAAAAAAATAGATTTCCTTTCAAAAGTAAGGACATTTCTAAGTGACCCCAAACTTTTGAACAGTAGCATATATATATATATATATATAAAGGACTATATCCTTTATATATGACTAAACTGCACCTTCTTATGCCATTTGCACATTCAAGCACATTCACGTTTGCACATTTCTGTACACTGTTTCAAAAAATTAAATATAAATACTGTCACTTGTATATTCTGTTGATTTTTTTCAATGTATTTTCTTATTTGACTTTATTTTAATTTATTTTTTATTTTATTATAATTTATTTTAAATTAAATTTCATTTTTATTTTATTCAATTTTTTTCCAGTTTATTTTATTTTATATTTTTTTCAAATTTAACTTTTTTCTATTTTAATTTCATTTCATTTTAGTATTTTTTGAAATTTAATTAAATATATTTTATTATTTTCCCTTTCCCTTTCCCCACTTTATAGCCTAATATTCTGTGTTGTCTTAATTTTTGCCCCTTTATTGAATATCCATGCTGCTCTATAACAACTTCATTTCCTTCCAGGGATTAATAAAGTCATCTAAGTCCAAATGTGAAGCCAGGTGAGGAGAAAGTGGCTCAAACACATTAAATAAACTCAGGATAAAGACCTGTTCTAGGTGCTGAAGGTCTGTGGTGTCCCATCACTGCATCCGGCTGTTTGATGCAGTGAAACAACTCCTGACTGCTGTTTGTCGTCTGTTCTGCTTCCCCCTTCCTCCCCTCTGAGATTTCCATGCAACTCTGATTGATTATGTAAAGTGAAGCTCTTATATGGTGCGGTTCCAATAACTCCGTTCCTCTGGCACCGGCTAGATTTATGTCCTCTGCTGTGGGAGTGGGACAGACGCACAAGGACAATAATACACTCCCCGCGTTCCACTGTTCACTTCATTTAACACCGAACCCGGAGGCACGCTGACAAATGCCAGAAGAAGACCACTCACGCTTGTGCTCCTGGTTTTCTTGTTTTGCAGATGACTCGGAGGCGGGAACCAAGCGGCCGAGGACCACCATCACCGCCAAGCAGCTGGAGACCCTCAAAAGTGCCTACAAGAACTCGCCCAAGCCGGCACGCCACGTCAGGGAGCAGCTGTCCTCGGAGACGGGGCTGGACATGAGAGTGGTGCAGGTAGAAAAAGCAGAAAAAAGTTGCTCAGAACAGCATCTTCAGACCAGCTGCAGGTTTTATTAACCCTCCTGTCGTCCTCATTTACGAGCACCAAAAAATATTGTTTCCTTGTCTGAAAAAAATCCAAAAATTCAGCAAAAAAATTCCCCAAATTTCTGAAAATTTGCAAAACCTTCAAGAATAAAATTCCAATAATTCCTTAAAAGTTTCCCTTAAACGTTTTATTTTTTTAAAAAAAGCCCCCAAATTTGGCAAGAAAATTCTTGTAAATATTTTCAAAAAATGAGTAAAAATCTTCCAAAAAAATCCTAAAAATATCTAAAGTGATTCCATATATATCAATAAAACTTCTAATATTTTCTTTAAGAACATTCAGAAAAAAATCAACCAAAATCCAGCGAAATTCGCTGGATTTTTTTGTGGACATCAGAAGTTTCACTGTGAAAATATTTTTTTCCCACATTTTCAAACTTTAAAACGGGTCAGTTTGACCTGCAGGAAACACGAGGGTTAAAGTGGTCCAAAGCATATTTACTATTCAAATTACAAATACAGATGTAGGTAGAACATTCTTTTTTCCATAAAATCATTTTAATGTGAAGTATTTTTTTTACCTGGCAGACCTGAAATCTTACCCAAACTTGATTTTTAATGTGAAATTTGGATTATTCCATCTCCAGTTATATAAACTTTCTGCTCAATCATCTCTGAATCATAAACTATGGATATTCTCTGGATATTCATAAACTAAATGATATTCTCTGCTCTTCTTTAGTATTTCTTACCACAAATGTCTAGTTTTGTTTGTTAAAACAATGTTTTATAGGATTTTTTTTTGGCATTTTATGTGTTTTTTCTGTTTATTAGCTAATCCCTTGATTTTGAATCATGCACCTCATTGTTCATTATATTCCTACATTACACTTAATAGATATGCAGGATATTTGATGTCAAAATTTAGATCTTCTAGATATTTACATATTATAAATTATACCATCAATCAGGCCTTTATTGCCAGAGCTTCTAATTTTTGCAACAATCTTCTAAAAAGTTAAAAAATCTCATGCAAATATAGATATAACACTCCTTTTTTTACCCGTCAGACCTGAAATCTTACCCCAAGTTTGATTTTTAATGTTAATTTTGGGTTATTTAATCTCAAATCCTCAGAAACCTTCTGCTCAGTCACCTCTGAATTGCTTGAAACTTCATTTTTTTAATCATAAACTGTGACTATTTAAGATGTCTTAAGATATCTTTCAAGTTTTTTCAAAATTTTATTAGATTATTTGACAACTCTTGCTCTACTTTAATGTTTCTTACCACAAATTTCTAGTTTTGCCCTTAAAAATGGTCTTTTACGGTGATTCTTTATGGCACTTTAAAGTACAAGTTTGTTAAGATAATTACTTTTGTCTCATGCACATCATTTAGTAAAGATTCATGTTATTTTGGGTCAAAGAGATGCCAAAACTTCTAATGTGTTGAGCAATTTGAACACAGATTACTATATATTATTCAAATTACTAATGCACATTTCATAAATTCACTTTAATTTGATATTTTTTTTCAATATTTGGGACTTTTTTGTATTGCTTTAATAGTTCTAAACACAAATGTCTAGTTTTACTTGTTAAATGTTTTTTTCTGCATTTTTAAGTGTTTATCATGATAAATACTTGTTTTTGTATCATGCACCTCATTGTTTTTTACATTCTAACATTACTTTCAGTATAGATGCGTGATGTTTTGTGTCAAACAAAGTGGTTACAGGAGTTTTAGATTGCAAAAAGTCAGATTGAACTGAAAAAATACTACATATGATGATGCTGATGATAATTATTAGTTGGATCAGGTAGTAGTTTTGAATATTTCCAATATTAATGGTAATATTCATCATCTTCCCTGTCAGGTTTGGTTCCAGAATCGACGAGCGAAGGAAAAGCGTCTGAAGAAAGATGCAGGTCGACATCGTTGGACGCAGTTTTACAAAAGTGTGAAACGCAGCCGAGGAGGAACCAAAGTGGAGAAGGAGAGTTCTGCCGACGACGCCGGCCTCAGCGACAGCGAGCTGAGCTTCAGAGGTGTGTGGAGATCTGCCGCTGCCGTTTCTAGAAGCCTCCCTGAAGGGGAATTGTCAGCCCTGCTGCTGTGCTAATGGGATTAAAGGAGCCCACAAGCTGCTAAATGACACGAGCGCTGCAGCGACTCAATGTGTCTTTGTGGCATTTCATTTGCTTCCTCCGCGTTTCCTCGATGCGTGGCGTCGCTCTCAGGCAAATCCAAAATGGCATTCTCATTCCACATTCCCCTCACACGTCGCTGTGGCCGCTGACGCATCCTCCTGCCACCGTTTGTCGCCATGATGGAGCTTATTGGAACAGAGAGAAGGCCCTTAGTGGGACGCAAACGCCGCTTTAGACGTCCCCATGTTATTTAATGTTCGCAAACCCCGTTTTGGGCAGTCGTAAAAGTCTCGGAGCCACTTTTAAAAAGGAGGCTGTTTTTATGAGAAATGAAAACATGGTGACAGAAACTCTATAAAGCATGTGAGGCTTTTAGTCAATTAGAGAGAAAGCTCACTGGGGCTCTGTGGTTATTGAAGCCACCCAGGGGAGGGATCGAGATGGAAACAAATATTTTGTGCTGCATCCAGGAATCCGTTGTTAGAGAACAGCATCCTTTCTCACTTTATCATGACAGAGCAGAGATGCTTTCTGAACACTGGAGAGTTTTACGGTAACTCCACACGATGCTGCCACAGTAAATGTGACCCGTAAAAGGACTTAACTGTATTAAAACATAACATAATGTCAGGAATAGACTGATTATTCTGGCATTTTTCCGATTATCGGTATCTGCGTGTTGTTATTGACTGATAATCGATGAACTAAAGGCGCTACTTCAGGTCAGATGCGGCCTCCTCTCTCTGTCTCTCAAGCGGCAAAACTGAACAAGAAACACAAACCAGGAAGTTAGTTTCTCTCACAGTGGTTAAGGCTATGCTAACAGTTAGTGGTTAAGTTAGAAGGAAGCCACAGATTACCCTGAAACTGAGTCTGGAAAACAATAATCAGTAAAGCTTAAAGATCTGGACCTTAGTGGACAAAAAAATAAATAAAACAGTGAAAGATGAAGAAAATGCGGGGAATAGCAAGAGATAAACTGATCAATCTCAGTCGATCCCTCATTGACAGAGGAGATCATTTCATTACTATTTCTACATTACACATTCAGTCTAGTTATGAATGACAGGTTCTCTGCTATCACATGCTGTTAAGACATTATATCTAACGTATATTGGCTCCAAATATCAGTTATCAGTCTTTCTTAAGTACCAGTTAAATTCAGTTCAATTCAATTCAGATTTAGTATAGTAAGAATGAACAGAAAACCCAACAATCCAAAGATGCCTTTGGATTCCCTGTGAGTGACTCAGACAGAACCAGGCTCAGGGAAGGCAAACATCTGCCTTGATCAGATGGTTGAGAGGGGATAGCAGAGCAATAATCGCCATCGATATCGGTCGACCCCTACATATTGTTCACACAGTGCTGTAGATGCAAAGCAGAATGTCGGTTATTGGTCTTTATTAAGTACCAAGGAAGGAAGGAATGCAAAAAATGTACTAGGGGTGGGAACAAAAAACCTCAGACAGAACCAGGTTCAGGGAAGGCGTCCATCTGCCTCGACCGGTTGGGTGAGAGTGGATAGCAGACCAATTATTGCCATCGATATCGGTCCCACATCGGTCGATCCCTACATATGTTCACACGGTTCGGTTCGGTTCGGTCAGATTTTCATGCTCAGTGATGCTGTTTCCTCCACAGACGACCAGGTCCTGTCAGATCTGGGCCACACCAACGGACTCTACGGCAGCGTGGGCGACATGACGAACACCGCGGTTCTGAACGGCGGCTTCTCGGTGGACGCGGCGGGACAAACCTACCACGACATCCGGGCAGGAAGCCCCTACGGCCTCCCGCAGTCGCCCTCCTCCATCGCCTCGCTGCCGGTCCACACCCCGCTCCTCAACAACCTGGGCTTCAGCATGGACAGTCTGGTGGCGCCGGGCGGCCCGGTCGGCGTGGGCCAGGCTCTGAGGGCCATGGCGGGAGGCCCCACCTCAGACCTCTCCACGGGCAGCAGTACGGGATACCCCGACTTCCCCACCAGCCCGGCCTCGTGGCTGGACGAGATGGACCATTCCCAGTTTTGAGCCTGCGGGGGGGCAGCTTTTTACATTTTCCTCCAGGACTGTCGGTGAGAAAGCGGCCGAGTCGAGGTGTGGTAGCAGTGAAGAACACCTCCGTGCTGAATGTTCAATCTCAACACTGTATCATACGATTTTTGTTGACTTTATTTTCTTGGTTCACTCTCTGAAAATGAGACTGGATTTCTGATACGTCGGAGGATTAAACTCGCCGGGGGCAGATAACGTCGTCGGATCGAAGTCCCCTCTGAGACCCTGGAGGCACCTGCATGCTTCTGATTCATAACGAGTAGGACTTGCTGTCTGGCCATATTGAAGCCTTCACATTGGCGATGCACTTTACTCTCCTCTTCTTTTTTCTACATGTGCGGACAGGAACGCAAGAGGCCGAGAGGGAGCGGGAGGAGAGACGTATGCACAAGGCAAAAACACAGTGTTTCATTTTGGGGAGGGAAAATTTACAAGAACAGTGGCACAAGTGTGAATTTTGAACCATGCTGATGTTTTTTAAATGTATCGCTGAAGCTTACAAGTTGTTAGGGAAGTAGCTGGTCCGTCTGTCCGTCCGTTCGTAGAAGCTCCCCCTGTCTGGACGAGGGTGAACAGTGTTTAGCTACACAGCAGGTCTCTCTTCTATATTTATAGGTGCTTGACTTGTTCTCATCTGTGTAAAAGCTGCCTGAGAGGACGTCTGTCAGTATTAAATTATCTCAGACTCGCCAGGAATCAAAGTGTTTTGAGGACAGTCGAGACGTTTAAGGTTTTTCGGTTCATTTATCCCCCCTTTTTTAAAAAAATGCACAGATGTGTGAGGTTTCCATTCCTTTTGCAGAGGAAGCTAAGGCACCATTTCAACACCAACGAGTATTAGCAGATTTAAAAAAACCTCTTCTGTTCCTTCGGTCTGATGCAGAGTCTGACCTCTCGGTAATCTACTGGCTTCGCCTGCGATCAACCTACTTACTGCCCCCAGATGTGCAGTCAGCCTGTTGTCCTGCTGCCTCCATGTCAGGGGGATTAACGGCGACATTCAGGGCTCAAATCACAGTTCAGGCGACTTCAGCTGCATCTTAAAACCTCCAACGACGACTCAAATCTCTGTTTTCATTTGACCCGTTGAGCATGAAAGCGGCTGTTTTGATTTAAGGGAAAGTTTGCTTAAAACAAATCATCTGAATCAGTTCTTATTTAATACATGGGCACCTTTTTGCAAAGAAAATTGCCAAGTTTTTCCCCCTTTTCTTTGTTGTTTTTTCACCAGAGAGCAAATCAAGAAACAGAAAGTGAAACCATTTAGAAAAAATTAGACTACAGCCCACAAATAACAGCATAAATATCTAGTCAGTTGAACTATTCTGGGTTTAACATGCAAGTAACTGGGAAAAAGACAAAAGGGAACTTTAAATTCTACTTTTTGGAATATCTAAATGTGCAGAAATTGTATTACTTAATTCAAAAACAGGAGAAATTAGAAGAAAAGTGTTTTTTAAAATTTATCATTTATTATATGTATTAATTTATAAATTGTAGTATCTTTTATTTTGAAATTACTTAAAAATAACTTTGGGAAATTATACGTACAAGGGTTTTTAAAGTAATCCAGTGTACATTTTTGCTGCTGGAGATCAAAAAATTTAGTTTATGCTATGTGGATTCACTAATTATTTAAGAAAAAGCAATCACAGTATAATTTATTTCAAAAATATAAGTCTTATTTCCTGTTTTCTTCCCTTGAAGAAGCCCAGTCAGTGTTTCGCTGGTACCTCACATGTACATGACATTTACAGTGTGATTTGTGGGCTGTAATCTAAATTTAAATTATATTCGAACGCTACCGTCAAGTCTGTGTTGCCTCAGAAGTTTGCATCTTAATTGTTGTAAATTTTGTACAGTTTGAAAACGTGTTGATCATCTTGTTTCATGAGCGCTATTTATTATTGCCATGTGTCTTTGAAAAAGATGTAAAAGAGAGCACTGAATTTATTCATTTATGCCTTCTGTGTAATGGTATGAACTGTGTACAGTCAAATCTATAAGAGGAAAATAAAGCTGAATCGTCTTTGGGTTACCCTTGACTGCTTCTCTCTGTTTCCTGCAGCAGCCACTGCACTTCTGCGCTGATGAATGTGAGAGTTAACATTTTCAGCTGGACTTTGTTTTTAATATATCAAAAGAAAAATATGTGCTGTTGGTGTTTTTCATTATTTTGCCTTATTGAAACGCTCTTAGGGCGAGTTAACCCGCAAATTCATTTACCCATTCAGAGCATTTACCACACACTTAGGCCTCTATTCAATTGTGGAGATCCATTTAGTACCACCAACAGACAGTGGTCAGTCAGTTAACAGTGATTGATGCTGCTTTCCACTCGCGCTCTCCGGGTGGGGGTGACAAGAAAGATGCATGAAGAGAGAGAATAAAGGAAGAAAGAGGAGAGAGGAATGAAACAGATGCCTCGCTGGCTGTTTCTCTGATCCTCTCAGTGCTGAAGAGACGCAGCGGCAGATTGCAGCGCTGCACCGTCAAATCTACCCTTAATCCGGCCGCTGTTAACTAATGAGGAGCGCTTTGTTAAATATGGACCAATATGCTGCCGTTTGGTCGAACAAACAGGGAAACAAACAGCTCCGTGTGCAGCCAGTTAGCCTCTATGTCAGTGTGTCAGACTGGTAGACAGACTGTTGGAAGGATTTTTAAGCAGTGACACCAGTAACCAGCAAAATGAAACCAAAATCACCACCAACATCTTTTTGATTTTTTCTCAAATGTTAGTGAAGTATAATAATAATAACTTAAGTGGTGAAATACTCCATCCCCTTAAACTGAATTTGTGCATAATCTGAAAGTAGTCACAATTAGAAAATATTAAAAAGAGTCTACAGTGATGCTTCACAGTAAAAAAAAAGTTTAAAAAAATTTACAGAATTTTTCCTTTCTATTACACAATTTTTTTTCAGTATTTTTAAAATTTGCAAAAATATCAGTGCAGTTACAAAAACATTTAAAATCATGTCTAATGTGAAATAACATGAAATCCTGCATTGCAAAATAGATTTTTTAAAATATAGAACATATATATGTATATATTTTTAAAAAAAAAACTGTGCAAATACATCTACAAATCTATTGTAATTTCACAAATATTTCCTTCTTTTCTATTTATTTAATATGTGAAACAGTAAATTCATATTTGGAAACACATGTCTAAAATTAGATGTGATTAATGATTTGGTTGTTAAGTGATAGCTAATGGAATGTGATTCCATCAGTGTACGTCTCTCAAAATACAGCTTTTATCTCTACGTGTGATTGCATGAAAAATTAGGGTAATTATTTATTGGTATTTTCCATGATTGTACAGTATTTTTGTGGTGTTTGCTGCTATATAGTATCAGTTGCTATATATATTCTTTTACAGTTTGTTTTTTACAGTGTAGCAGTGAAGGCCGCAGCCATAGCGTCAACATTAGCAGGACAAATTCACCAGAAAAATTCCTAAATTCAAAAACATTCCTGCAATTCTAAGATGTTGAAAAGTTCACTTAACACATGGAATTAACTTTTATTTATGTTTTAAAATGAAGTCACACAGTGCATTGCATCACATTTCGTTTTTTAAATCTTGTTTACGTGTTCAGAATGTAATGGCTGTTTGCTAGTTAGTGCACAGAGCTAATTAGCCCTCATAATGTAATGTTAATTGTACTTACAGATGTCAGTCGAGCTTCTGCAGATGGAAACACCAAGTGGACGAACCTCACGTAGAACCGCATTAGACTGTAATACAAGAACTGGCAACTTGTTAAGCTTAGTTATCATCACACTTAGCAATGTCTGTTTTGGCCTACTGTAGCTAATGTAGCTAACATGTAGCGACTATTTATTGGACTCCCCCATTTATATCATAGTTACTGCTCTGCTAGCAGCTCATGAGCCCGTAATGGTGCTCTGAGCTAAATGCTAATGTACTAAATTGACCAGGTGAGTTAAACATGTTAACTGTCTCATGTAGATTAGCATGATAGCATGCTAACATTTGCTAATTATGGCTAAAAACAAACAATAGCTGAGCTGATGTTTGGTTTTTCAGATATTTGATTAAAAAACCTAAACAAATTAGACAAATTAGTTTGACAGGAGATAAAAAACTTAGATTACCAAAGTTAGAGTTCACCGCCAGGAGAGCAAGAATATCTGGTACAAATATCATGGCTAAGTCATCTAAAAGTTGTTGAAAATTTTCAGTCTGGACTAGAGACAGTGCACAGACGGTTCGAAAATGTACGTTGCCACCCATAAAACAAACTTTTATTGTGATCAATTAGCTTAAAAATACTGGTAGCATGAATTTAGCTAAACATGAACCACAATGTCCATGTTTAGCTTCTAGCCAGCAGTATCTATTGCAGATTAGTGCCCTTTTCTACTGTCTGATTCCTAATAAAATAATTTTAAAAGCACATTAAACACAGTTTAGTATCATCCTTAGTGTTTTGCTAGAATCTCTGTGGTTACGGCGGATTTATTCCCCTGTAGCTCTGGTGTCGGCTAAGTATGTATGGAATTATAATGAAATTACACCACAGTGTACATCTGTATGAAGCTCATTTCTATGCAGCAACGTGCAGCATTTGTCTGAGCGGCGGCCGACGTAACCCAAACTTAAGTGTTATCGATTCCTTTGTGTTTTAGCTATTCCTGTTGCATTATAAAAACAAAAAGCAAAGAGTCAGCCTGGTGGGGAGTTTGCACGTTTGCATAAAATGCTACAAACTGAGCTGATTTTTATTTAAACATTGATTGGCTGTGCTATGGGCATTAATGGATAGGCTCTAATAGTACGGGCTTACAAAGATAAAGGGCCACACGGACAGTTAGGATAATTTACACGCCACTTACAGCACTAGTATACAAATAAATCTGTGGAAACTCCACCACTGTTGCTTTTGCGAAGATGACAAACACAAGCACAAATGCCATTATCATCGATCGCCAGGCTTTTATTACAAACTTCCTGAAGGAAACGGTTTCTTTTTTTTTTTCATCTAAAGCAAAAGGGAATAAATTAACATGCAAAACAGCTAAGATTTGTTTTGGACCGAAAGTCAATCTTGCAGGATTGAGACAGGGCATTTTTCTCCCCAAACGACTCCATCCGGCCGGCGGTGAACGATGATCCGCAGGATGACGGAGTGAGTCTTAAAGAGGTGCCGGAGTCAAACGGAGGCCTCTCAATGACACCCTCAAGGTTGCGGCTCGGCGCTTGTTTTAATGTGGAACCGGGACTTTTCCACTCGATAATCACCTCGATGCAGATGACCACAGGAGGAGGGAGCGAGACCCTGAGCATCGATGCCAACTGTGGCTTCGTGACATCGCCGCGTTCGAAGCGTTTCAGTCTTCGATGTTTACGTGCAGCAGAACTACACACGGCGTCAGACTCCAGTGAATGAATCTGAGATATTAGTGGCAGGTGTTTCAGCAGCATTTCTGCTTACTGTTGGGCTCCCAGACACACTGCTGAGGGTGGAGGGATGGAGGGGAGGCTGCAGTATGAAGAGAGGATGGAGGAAGGAGGTGTGGAGGAGGGTTGCATTAAGAGCTGGCCAAAGCAACAACATGGTGGTGTGGCTTTTCCAGGAGAGAGAACAGAGCCAGTGTGCAGAGCGATGGTGAGGGGAAGATAAAAAGTGTGTTTGCACATTAAAACCAAACAAAATACTCACTTTGCATCTCAGTAAGAACATTTACATTACAACCCTTGTTTTTAGTCTCATTATTGCTCAGTTTCTGTATTATTTATATGGATATGCTGTTCGCATATTTCCGTATACGCACTTGTAACATCATCCAGGACTCTGATTAACCATGAGCAGATGTTTTTTGATTCCTCAGCATCTTCATTTGACTAACTAACTCCTCAGCAGCTGAGAATAAACCTGGTTTGGTTTCTGTCTTTCTGAACTTTTTTGGATTTTAGCTTCTCCATCTGATTCATGGTGATGCAAAATGAGCAGCAACAAATGTCTGATGTGCATTCCTGAAATCAGACTTTTTGTCTGTAATTTTTGTTTCTCTGGCTAGCTACACTGTCAAAACAAGAAGAGAAAAGAAAACATATGGTTATATTATGGCAGAAAATAACAGACTCACAAAATACAGTATATTCCATAACTAAAACAGATTTTCTAGCCTTAATTTACCGTGAGCTAATGTGTATTCATTTTTGGCTTTTTAATGGGTTAGGGTTAGTTAATGAAGGATATTAACATGTGTAAAAACAATTAATTTAATGACCTATGTGACAAAATCAAATAGATATAAATACATAGAACACAGTTGAAAATAGCTCTTCTTTAACAAAGAAATCTATGTAAGTAGATGTTGGAGAAACAGTACTTTTAATGTCAATTGTCAATAATTGTATCTAATTTTAGAAAATATTTTTTGCAGTGTTAAACTTGAATTAATTAATTAATTAGTTTATCAAATGAAAATCAAATGTTTGTTAAAAAGCAACAAATACCAGCCAGATGAAAGTCAGGTCATCCATCCATCCATCCATCCATCCATTCATCCATCCATCCATCCTCTTCTAGATTTCTGGTTCTTTAAGGTCGGGTCTTGGTAGCACTAGGCTCATTCCAGAAAACCTTCTTCCCACCAATGTTTTCCAGTTTCCTCCTGGGAGACGTTTCCAGGCTAGATGAGATATGTATTCATCCCAGGGAGTGGAGTCTTCTCCCAGTTTCCTGGAAAACCTCCAGAGGAAGGGGCCCAGGAAGCATCTTAATCAGGTGTGGACCCACCTCAGCTGACTCCTTTCTAAACAATGGAGCAGCAACTCTATGCTGAGTTCCTCACCATGCAGAGGAAACTTTGGCTTCTTCTGTATGCGACCTCATTCTTTCTGTCACTACCCAGAGCTCATGATCTTAAGTGACGGCTGGAATGTAGATTAACGGGTAAATCGAAAGCTTTTCCTTCCATCTCAGCATCCTCTTCACTGGTACAACACCTGCATTTCTGCAGACTCTGTCCATCTCATGCTCATTTTTTTTAGACATTTGCAAACAAGACCCTAAGATATTCTAAACTCCTTCATTTCTGGCAGCAACTCACCTCCAACCCAGAGCAAGTAAACCACTGGTTTCTGCCGGAGATCCATGTCCTCACACAGCTGTGACCGAGGTGGTAGACAGGGTTGTCAAACAATCGTAAAGTTTGTAGTTTGGTTCCTGGTAACTCTGGGTGTCTCTGGGCAAGAAGCTGAACCCCAAGTTCCTGTTGATGTCCGAGGAGCACCTTTTATGGCAGCTCTACCATCATTGGCGAACACAAGGATACTTCAAATCGTTTAAGGTGTCACCTGGAAACAAGGGGTGTAACTCCCATTATGGGGCATAACTGTATACTACAAAGAGCCATATCACTGTACACAAAAACTCAAATGTTTTTTATGTCTTTCCAGAGATAGGAAAGCTTTGGGGTGTGTGTGGATGGGTGTGTTTTCCTAAAGCAACAGCAGCCAACTCGAAGCTTTCCTCCTTGTTTTTTAAAAACATTTATAGTTTTGTAGACTCTGATTTAAGGCTTTATAATATACAGTTATGCCCCAAAGTGAGAGTTACAATCCTTGTTTCCTAGTGAGGCTGAGAACTTTTTGAAATACCCTCATAAGTGGGCGAATAAAAAACACATTGCAAAGCGTTTTCTGTAATATACCTAAGGTTAAAAGATGCTATCTCAGTGTGGACCAGTTACTACCGAGTTTTAAAATACATTCTGTTCATTTGATTTTTGAAATGTCTCTTGCTTCCTTATTTCTTGAAATGTTGCTATGTTTTACATCTTAGGGAACCTTTTAAGAACTGCTACTTCAAAACTGTGCTGTAGTTCACTACTGGATTAAATGTACTTTATTACTTTTCACCTCCAAAAAGTGCATAAATATTCAGAGAGGCTGAACAGTGTTGGGTTTGGGGACAGTGTGTGAGTCTGCGGTTTGCAGATGGAGGGAGCTGCAGTGTCAAAAGTGAAAAGCTCAGAGGAAAATTGAAGCCCCATAATGGAAGCATAATGGGCTTAGTGTCAGAGTCTTGCAGACGATCTGGGAGGGAAGCACGACCGCCGTCATCCTCTCTTACCTCAAGCCGGCGTAACGGAGTTTAGGAAGCAGCGAGGAGACAACGCCGAGACCCAAACAGGCTTTAGAGATACACCGAGAGCCTAATGGCTGCATGCGGATGGAATTCATAACAGTGAGATGGTCGCTGCTCGTCTCTTTGTGGGATTGTAGTGTCAGACTTGGGTTGAATACTCAACTCATGTTGGGTTCATCCTCAAAATTCATGAGCAGAAATGCACAAAATTTCATTGAGGAACATTCTTTGGCTGGAGTGGATGATGATATGTTTAGGTACAAAAAAAACACACTCTGAGCTCTTTCCTCCTGTGTGATCCGTGCAGGAGGGACGAACGGGACATGGATGCAGATATACACATTATGTGCAGCCATTTTAATTCATCTCATGTATAAGACGCATCACTTGCATCTCAATTTACCAGCAGCACTGTACAACAGCTGTCAGGACAAGAACTGAATCTGAAGTGTTGCCCCCTGGTGATGACTACCAATCCACTGCTGCCACAACCGACATGTTGAGACGGTTATCTTACGTCTGGTGTCGAGGCGGATTTTCAGTCAAACACATGGGGGGGGGGCGAGGGTTCAGGGGTGGAGCAGGGCTGGGTGTTAGAGAGTAAAGGATTAAGCTTTGTTGTGGACAAAATGTGCACTGGCGTCTTCGTGAATCTGTAGTTAAGGTCGCAGATTTAGTGCATTCTCATCTGCTGGGAGCTGAGGCGGACAGAATATGCTGATCAGAGGGGCTGGAGGGCGAGTAAAGCAGATTTGGACTCCGACCATGTGTTGGTTATTTTTGGAGAACATCCAGACCCCTCCTATATGACGTAACAGTGGAGGCAGAGCTGTATAGAATGTAAAGAGATGTTGTGTATGTGAAGCTGTACCAGTTAAGTGGGGTGGAGTTGGAAATTTTAAACTAAAACAATGCCTGAAAATTCTACTTTTTTCTATTCACACACAATTTTAAACATCAGAACTGCATTAAAGCTCTTGCATTTGCATTTAAATATATGCATGCAAAGAATGCAAGTTCAGTCAGTGCGTGTTGTTTATGTTTCATTATTTAACTTTCTAGGTTTGTCATATCATGTTTCAATTATTCAGCACAGAATATGTGGACAAAAGTATTCGGGCACACCTCTTAATCAGTGAATTCTGCTGTTTCATCCAGACCCACTGCCACAGGTTGTAAAATCAAACACTTAGGGTTAGTGTGGTTTTGTTTATTGTTTTGGACTAGAGCTCATCCCTAATTTTAGTTTTGTTTATCGCAGCTTTTGTTTATTAATTCTTGTTTATTGAAAATAAATTGTTAATTTCTTTGGGAAACGTTGTGGTGTGTGCTGCTTGAGACCCTGGCAGGATGGCACTTCACGTTACACTCAGTAACCCCTAGACTGGGCGTAACTGTGTTGTGAATGTTACAGTATGCTGGGACTGCAATCAGAGAATAAAATGTCAGAGCAAACAGATTCACTGAAGTCTTTAATGATGATATATGTCAAATGATTAAAGCATTCCTTTGTACCTAACACAACTGAATATGAACAAACTGTTGGAGAGCGCTGACCCAGACTAAAAGGCCTGGCTGCTTGTCAGACCTGAGCAGTAGGAGTGGGTGATATACATCTGGATAATGTAGAGCTATATATATATATATATATATATATATATATATATATATATATATATATATATATATATATATATATATATATATATATATATATATATATATATATTTAATGGTGTAATGCATGTTATATGGCATATTGTATTGTGATAATGACACATATTGTGAATTTTATACTGTTTACAGATAAAAGAAGCAGATGGGAATGTCTGTTTTTGGTTCCTCCGGTGAGATAAATACCTGATAAATACAGATACTTTGATGAGTCCTGTCATTAAAATATTGCCAATAAACAGTCCTGACACTGATTTGCAATATTGCAAGCGAAGGTCTTACTCAACGAGAGAAGCTAGAGCTACCTAAGTACAGCAAAATCTCAGCCAGCTGACAAATGTCTCACAGTCTTATCACCCAACCCTAATGTGCAGAAAAATCAAGAATACAGTTTTTAGAAGAATAAAAATACATGCGGTGTCCTTAAACTCATGTGTCTTATCAAATGGAACGACTAATGTTTACAACCGCAGCCCAGAGGAGCTAAACCAACAAACTCACCTCAAGAACCCAGAAAGAAAATCAAAGAAAACTTGTGGAGTCTACAAACCGCTGGGGCTGAGCAGAGTCTCTGGAGGGATGAGGGGATGGATGAGGGATGAGGCTAGGAGGTCTGGGGATGACTGGGTGGAGGTATGGAGGGACGTCTAGCCTTTTGGAGCCGTGTACTGACGCAGGAGGGAGGAGATGGCGCTGGATTCAGTGACCTCCTCGGGGAGAGAACCCTCCATGTCTTTGATGGACGGGTCGGCTCCGGCGTTCAGCAGCAGCTCCACGATGTCGGCGAACTCGCACGCTGATGCTACGAAAAGGAGGGAAAAAACACAGCATAGAGGATAGAGTTAGAAGACAAAAAGCAAATCTCCTGAAAGAAGTTCAGATCATCCATGCAGCCTCACTCAGAGCTGCACAGATTCTGATCCACCATTTGGTCTCAACAACTACACTATATGGACAAAAGTATTTAGACAACAGGCTGTTACATCTACAGACATTCATACAGATTTGGTTCCCCTTTTGCAGTGATAACAGCTTCCACTCTTCTAGGAAAACACAAGATTTTGGAGTGAATCTGTGGGAATTTAGAAAACGTGGCTTGCAGTCTCCATTCTGGTTCATTCCAGAGGTGACTGATGAGGTTGTGGTTGTGTTAACTGACTAAACTACATCTTTATGGACCTTGCTTTGTGCACAGTCATGCTGAAACATCTTCCCCAAATTGTTTTCACAAATTTAGAAGCATAGAATCGTCTGACTGCATGTCTGGGTGCTTGTTTTTACACAGCTCTGGCGGTGGGTCTGGATGAAATACCTGGATTTAGTGATGAAGAGGTGTGTCCAAATACTTTTATCCATAAAGTGCACAGTCCCTGACAAAAGTCTTGTCGCTTGGGTACAAGTTGACCTTAAGTGCCCCTCAAAGATATTTCTAATCAAATTTTTTTTTTTTTTTTTTTTTTTTTTTTTTTTTTTAAAACAAGAAATGGCTAATTTCAATCCCAACAGCTTTTGAAATAATGTTTTGATTCCAAACAAAACTGCTGAAAAGCATTCTAATGTTCACAGCTTGGTAAAGCCCACTGAGTCAGTTTTTGCAAAGACAAAAGTCTGGTCGCCTTGTCATATGATGCACCCAATCCTAGATTACAGCCTCACCTGTGATCAATAATTGATCAATCAATTATTGGGTGTGTATAAAAAGAACCCCAGCACATCAGACCTTCACATCAACCGCAACTTGACCTCTGACAACATGCCTAAGATTCCCCCTGAGACCAAAGCATTGATTATTAAGAGGCTGAAGACCAGATCCACTGCTGAGGTGGCTGACACCTTCAATGTGTCTCAGTGTCAAGTACAAAGAATAAGAAAAAGATTTGAAGAGACTGGAGATGTTTTTGACAAGCCCAGGTCCGGCAGACCCCGCAAGACAACTGCTCGGGAGGACCGTTTGTTGGCTCGAAAATCAAAGGCCAGCCCCTTTTCCACTGCAGCAGAGCTCCACCGGGCATGGTCACCTCAAGTCCCCGTGTCAACCAGAACAGTTTGTAGAATTCTGTCTCGAAATGGCCTCCATGGTCGAATCATTGCCCAGAAACCAGCACTAAACAAAAGGCAATTAAAAAAACGTGTGGCATTTGCCAAGGCCCACAGTCTGCTAAAAGGATGGACGCTGGAAAAGTGGAAGAAGGTGGATTTCTTAGATGAATCTTCAGTTGAATTACATCACAGCCGCCGCAAATATTGCAGGAGACCTACTGGAGCCCGCATGGATCCGAGATTCACCCAGAAAACAGTTAAGTTTGGTGGCGGAAAAATCATGGTCTGGGGTTACATCCAGTATGGGGGTGTGCGAGAGATTTGCAGGGTGGAAGGCAATATCAATAGCCTAAAATATCAAGAAGTATTAGCTACCTCTTACATTCTCAACCATAAAAGGGGTCAAATTTTGCAGCAGGATGGTGCTCCATCGCATACTTCCATCTCTACATCAAAAGTCCCTCAAGGCGAAGAAGATCAAGGTGCTCCAGGACTGGCCAGCCCAGTCACCAGACATGAACATCATTGAGCATGTCTGGGGTAGAATGAAAGAGGAAGCATGGAAGACGAAACCAAAGAATCTTGATGAACTCTGGGAGGCATGTAAGACTGCTTTCTTTGCTATTCCTGATGACTTCATCAATAACTTGTATAAATCATTGCCGAACCGCATGGATGCAGCCCTTCAAGCTCATTGAAGTCATACAAGGTATTAAATATGGATCTCACAGCACCACTACTTAATTCACTGATGTTATGCAACATATTTTTGTATTTGAAGTAAATTATTTGTTCAATTTTCACATTACCCTCTGTAGGCGACAAAACTCATTTAATTGAAACTTTCTGTTTCAATTAAATGATCAATCTTTCTTCAGTGAAGCAAATTTATTTTAGTATATTAAACATAATTTGGGAGGGTTTTAGCTTTCATATGAGCCATTTCTAAAACCAGTGGATTAATTAAAAGTCAGGTTATAAGCTGTTGTTTCTACAAAATGGATAAGTGACAAGACTTTGTCAGGGACTGTATGTGATAGAACGCAGTGAAATTACACACATCCAAGATCATCAGAGGATGAAGCCTCCAAACCCCAGGCAATTTCTCTTTTTTTTGCTCCTGTCACATTTTTCCTCACTGTAGGCCAATATAAAGTTGTGCACCTTTATGGAAATGTCACAAACATAGCTAGAAGTAGAGAAAAGTCATCAAAGTTTAAATGCCATATTTCACAAAAAAATTTTAAAAATGAAAGTTTAATTTCTTTATTTATTTTACTATAATTGGAAATAACCTGTTTTGAACATATAAAAAATGTTTGTAAGTGCCCACAGGTGTTACCAGCACTAGAGAAAAAATGCTACTACACATTAACAAGTCTGCTTTGGAGTTCAAAATCTTATTGCTGGTCCGAATGATCTTGGACCAAACTACATCCTGGACTTATTATCTCCATATGAAGCATCCAGAACCCTCAGGTCATCAGGGACAGGTTTACTGTGTGTTCCCAGAACCAGAACCAAAAATAGTGAAGCAGCATTCAGCTCTAATGCTGCTCACCTGTGGAACAAACTTCCTGAACACCTGCTCAAACTGTCAGCTCTTTTAAATCAGGCCTGAAAACCAGATTGTTTACAGCAGCTTTCTCTTGGATGCTGAATCTGTTTTCTTGTCTTCTAATGCACTTTTGTGATCTTAATGTCTCCTTTTATGTTTTATTTCTATGATTTTAATGTATGTCTACCTTTAAATCATTTTTCTGAATGTATTTCTTTGCCATTGTAAAGCACCTTGAATTTCCTTGTGTATGAATTGTGCTTTGCAGATAAACTTGCCTTGCCTCTTTGTAAACACAGCTTGTAGTGAATTTTTGTCACGTGACTGTTGGTGACAGTTGAGTCATTAAAGGCTTGACCCTTGGGATGGGAGAGCTGATTTTCTTGTATTTTTTTAAAGAATCTCGTTAAGGCAACCACTTAATTCTTGGCAAATTTTAGAATGAGACACAAAGAATAAAGTGACTTTGATTAAGTCTCACTATTTTTTAAGGAGAAGGTCTATCAAAAAGTTGAAAATCTGATGATTCTTTGTGTTTTTACAGTTCCTGGTTATGATAAACGGTGTAATTTTGGCTATTTTTTAAAAGAAAATCTGCCAGTCAGTTTGAAACTTTGAAATATCTGCTTGGTGGATTCGCATCACATTGGATCCAGATATTCATGCTTCCCAGATGATGAATCCAAATACTGTTGACGATGCTCTGACTTCTCCTTTGGTGCCATCAGGAGTAGTCTTGAGTGAAATGTTTTAGCAACTGCTGGATGGATTACCATGACGTTTGCTACAGTCCTTCATGTCTCCCTCAGGATGAATTGAAACCACTTTTCATTTGCACTAAACATTCCCATGAGTTTCAGCTGCATTTATGAATAAGTAGCAAAGAAACCAAAGTAGTGAACGTGGTAAATACGGAGTGTGGTTGTGCTATTCTACTGTAATTTACTCTTACAGGGTTTCTGCAGAAATCAGCCAGTCAAATTTAATGCTTTTTAATGCCATTTTAATGCAATACTGTAAAAATTTTAATGCCACGACTGTGAGCTCAACAAATTACACAGGTTTGTTTTTTGTAAATAATTTTTAGGTAAAAACTTTCCTAACATTTCACTATTTCTGAATCTGGAAACCAGCCCTTACCACCCACAGGCTGCAGTCATTCTCTGAAATCCACGTTTTCTAGCCATTTTTGCTGGAATTTGTGTTTCCCCATTTCCCAGCTCTCCTCCACCTGGTCCAGTCTGCCGGCCACTTTAAAAACTTCCAATTTTTGGCAATTGTACCCAACTGGCTGGAACAGTTATCGCAATGGTTCGGCATGTTTATGCAGATGCACATATCTGACAAATTGCAGTCTATAATTATATACTGTTATATTATTATTGTCAAATATTTTCTTGAAAACTGCAGAAAGAATTTTTAATGCCGCTGAGAATCAAGTTTAATGATTTTTAATGCCATTTAAGACCTTAATTTTCGCAAAATCAACTTATTGACTATTAATGCTTTTTTATGCCCTGCAGAAACCCTGTCTTAGTTGCATAAATGTCATACTGGGAAAATAATTAATTAATAAGAAAAAAGGATCTTTGCAGCTGGTTTTAGACTCTCATAGTGTGAATCAGCTTTGAGTAAATTTGCCTCATTCCCTTCTTCTACATACTGTAGTTTAATACAGTACGTGCAGCGCTGCAGGTAATGAAAAGCCCATCTGCAGGCCCAGCACTGACACCGGCCTGGACCTGAGCTTCTCTCAAACACTTCATTTCTGCCCCATTGGCAATTTGTGCCCCACTAAAAGGGTCTTCTCTCTCTCTCTCTCTCTCTCTCGGCGTGGGAGTGGAGGAGGGAGGAGGTGAGGAGGGGACGGCTTGCACTTTCTTAACCCAGTTAGTGCGTCCCTTCATTCCTGATGCACCTCCTGCCCCTCTGGCACCTCGCCCCCCTGCTCTTGTTCTGAGTGCTCTGCTCTGTCGGTGTCAATCGCTCGCTCCTCTTAAAGAGCAGAGTCGCTGCTGCTTCGCCATGTTCGCTGATGTCAGCAGCCGCCGTGATTGACAGCCGGGCCTCTTAACCTCCTGCACAGAGGTGGCTGCTGGGAGTGTGTGTGTGTGTGTGTGTGTGTGTGTGTGTGTGTGTGTGTGTGCATGAGCATACGATGATACATCGGCATGCAGCAAGTGTGTGTTCAAGTCACAGTATGAGGCGTGAAATCACACCAACAAAGCCAGCTTTCCTTTTCTTTTTTCCTTCCTCCCCCTCCGGCCGTGCCTGCAGACCTCCTCCTCCTCCTCTTGTTGCTCTAAACAGTATTTTATTTAGCCGGCGCTGTGCGCGGCGCGTGTCTCGCCTGGGCCTTGAGTTGTAAAAAGTGGCGAGTCCTCAGGGGAGCCGTAGAGGAGGAGAACAATTTATGGTGAGCAGTAAACCCTCAATTAATCACTTGCCAGCCACTGTGGCCCTGTGCAAAGAGAGGTGGGAATGAATTTTCATTCTCTGCTATTTGTCTCTTGGAGTTCATCGCTTATGTTTATTAGTCATCTTTTTATGCCTCATCCTCGGGGCTTCCTCCGGTGGCTACGTGTGTGTTTGTGTGCAACGTTCACCCTCCTCCACCATCGCCGCCTCCGCTGCCACCAAAGCCGGGGGACAGATGGTGAAGCCGAACACACAAGCAGAGGCTCAGAGGACATGAGAACCGCCCCTCTGGGACATGTGTGTGGGGCACCAGAGGGTCAGGGGAGTCTAAGGACCACTGCTGATTTCCTCTGGGAGGTTTGGCGATTATTGCACACACACATCTACCACACGTGCACATACCAAAGGGCATGTATGCACCCTCCACAGCATGGAACAGAGATACATAAAATGACAGAAACTTGGTGGGAAACAAGTGCAGGAAAATAAAGATGAGGAATGGAGGCAGGAGAGTGGGAGGACGAGATGATGAATTCGAGGCGAACGTTGGGCGAAGAGCGGGTGTGTACAGTAAACAAGCCGCTGTATATAAAGAGAGTGCACACGCAGACGACATAATGATGTCAAGCGCACGATAAATGTGGAGAGTTTTGTTCCGAAAATGAGATATCTGCCTTTTGAAAAATAGACGCAAAAAAGCTTTACAGCAAGAAAGAAAAAAAGCAGAAAATAAATGGTGTTTTTTAAAGAGTGTATGCAACATTTCTGGACTGTGGAGATTAATATGAGGTCGTCTTACCATAATGTAGCGCCGTCTGTCCTTCATTATCCTGTAAAAGGCAAAAACAAGTGTTTATTTTGACGGACCTGTGATTGAGGAAGAATTAAATCCTCCAGTGAGTGCAAATACAAAGAATGATATCAAGAATAATACCAACATTGAGCTGTGAGAGATGCTGTAAATTACTTAGCTCAAACTTCCCCAAGAGGAAAACTTGCACCTGCTAGAATTCCAATTAACTTGTTCTCACTGGATAAAGGGTGGCATGTTTTCATTGTACCAAAGGGGGATTATAAGAAGATGAGATATTGATTAAAGGAACACGTGGCCTGCAAATGAAACCAGGTACCTTGCAGGTGACTTTAAACTCTGGTCAACCTGAAGGAATAAGCGACCAAAATTCAACATGTTAAGGTAATAAAACAGCACCAGAGTAGCATTGGTACCAACCTGTAGCTTAGAAAGAAATCCCAAGAAATCCTGCCACATGTTAGCGCAAACAGGTGTGTGTGTGTGTTGTTATTACAGCTGAAACACATCTCAAATTCAACTGAACTAACTAAACCTAGCAAGGGGAAGCAGATCAAACTGTTTTCTTTCTTAAAAAAGGTAAATAATGACACTAAATAGAAACACAGGAAGCTCAAAGTTTCACTGCACCAACATCTTCTTTGTGGCTTCTTATGCCAATGAAAGCATTTGAATCCTGGTGCAAACAAACAAATGTGCAAAAAATTACACAAATAGAAACAGCAATTACAATATTGGGTTTCCTACAATTAACTGATCATCATGTGCTGGTGCAACCGACAGAGAAAGTTGGTAACACCAGTGCTACCAGTGGAAAAGTTAGCCTGGAGCCCTGCATTAGCTAAATAGAATATTTTCTTTTTAAAATCTTTGCTTTTTAGGGCACCAGCTCAATACTCCAAACTCTTTTTCCTCTTTATAAAGTGGTATGGGAAGTCACTCGGTCTGTTCATTAAAGCTGTAAGGGCCAACAGTTTCAAAGGGAGGGACTCACATGCACACAGAGGGAGTGGGACTTCACTCTCTGCTATATCCTTGCACAGCAGATGGTTGTTTGTTGCTGTGTTAAGGCTATATTTCTGCTCAAGTTCTCACATATGATATCTTTAAAAAGTTTCAGTTGTGTCTTAAAACAGGTGGTCACTGTGGTTGCTAGCAAAAATGACACGAACTGGAATAGTTTGTTTGCTGGAAGCTGTAGTTTTGGAAACTAGAAAAGCACTCAGAGAGCGCAGTACTCCGCCAAGGCTGCTCATTCACCCATATGGCATTGTCAGAAATGTGGCATTTGTTTTAGAAATGCAGCATTTGTTTATTAGTTATTGATGATCGGAAATCACGGCACCACAGAATGTGGCCATAGATGTACCCACAAAGAAAATGTGTACATTTGACGTCTGTTAGTCTGTGTGCAACATTACTCAAAAACAGACCAACGGATTTGGATGAAATTATCAGGGAAGGTCAGAAATGACACAAGGACCAAGTGATTAGATTTTGGCAGTGATGCGGCTTATAGTCTGGATCCACAGATTTGTTAAAGATTTCTGTATCATTGTGAGATAGCGGCACGGCATCACTGTAACCATGACAAGTGAACGCTACCTCAATGGCCTGCTGACGATCAAATGATTGTGATCCTACTACAGATTCACGGCTGAGGACTTATCAGGACTTACCCGTCTGAAATCATACAACGACTGAGCAGCCTTGGCAGAGTACCACACTCTCCGAGTGCTTTTCTTGTTGTTGGTTTTGGTTTCTTTTTGGTATCTGCCGACATGAAGTAAAGTCTGAAATGTTTCCAGCACTTTCCTTTAAATGATTTAACTATGAAGGCTGTGTGACCCCGACTCAAAGCTCAGGGACGATAGAGAGGAGACGAAGAGTCAGAGGTGAACAGGAAATCAGAGGTGGTCTGTTGCATACATGTGTGTGTGAGTATAAGGAGGTGTGTGTCCTCTGAACAGTAAAAATGATACTCGGGGTCAACGGGTCAACGGTGGAGATATAATTCTTATCAGCAGTGTTGGACTGGGGAAAGGGGCAGGGAAATGTGTGTGTGTGCAGGTATAATAAGACACAATATATGACAGGCATCATCAACAGCAGATTCAGTTCTTAATCACCGCTCCGTCCTGCCTTTGCACCGCATAATGATGATAAATGGTCAAACTGTTGCCTCCAGCCCAAGAACAAGAGCAGCCAAGTACAATGGTTTCAAATGCTGGCAGACGGATTAAAAGCCCGGAGTGACATTTCCTTCTATCCTGGAAAATGTCACTGCAGTGGTCCAAATTACTGAAACGGTTATGGAGAAATTATTCATTAGTCTTTCCACCTTTGCCCTTCGAATAGCAGATCCTCATGTGTGACTTTCTGTTTTGGTTACTTCCATGTCCTTCTTCCTTCCACCAAACCACACCTCCTTCATCTATTTTATTTTCATTACTTTATTTTTTCCATTATTCACTCCTCTAATTTCTAATCTCAGACCATCAGAGGCCTTCTTCTCGACTATCTCTGATTTACTCAAAACTTTTTTATCATTAACTATAGAAATTTAAAATGGTATCTATGAAACTTAAGCTTGCTTTATCAAGTACTTTCTGAGATAACTTAAAAACAAAACCCACTTTCAGCACACTTTATCGCACATTGACCTGTGAGGTTATGTATGAGCAAAAATATTTCTATTAAAAGGTAAAAGTTAAAAATTTTCAGTTTCTTCGACTTTTTGAAAATCCTAAACTCTGCTCGACTAGGATTAGATTATCTACAGCAACTTTTGCTTTTTGTGGTACAACTTCTCATATCTGCTCCATCCGTATGAAAATTCAACAAAATATACATTTGTTTATTCATTTTTGTGACCAGGTTTTTCATATTAAAAAGTATTTTATATGTTTTGTTTTATATTAGTTGAGTTAAGTGGTTGTGTGGCTTAATTTCAAACCCTCAGATGCTTTAACCCTCCTGTTGTCTTCGTTTACGGGCACCCAAAAAAATTGTTTCCTTGTCTGAAAGAAATCCAAAAATTCAGCTAAAAAATTCCCCAAATTTCTGAAAATTTTGAAAACATTCAGAAAGAAAATTCCAATAATTCCTTAAAAGTTTCCCTTGAAAGTTTGATTAAAAAAAAAAAAATCCTTAAATTTGGCAAGAAAATTCATGTAAATATTTTCAAAAATTGAGTAAAAATCTTCCAAAAAATCCTAAAAATATCTAAAGTGATTCCATATATATCAGTAAAACTTCTAATATTTTCTTCAAGAACATTCAAAATACAGCAAAATTCGCTGGATTTTGGTTGATTTTTGTGAATGTTCTTTAGAAACATTTTTAACATTTCTTTTTTTCCATCAAAAAATGTTCAAAGATTTCCTAAAAATGTTGAAAATGTGGACATCAGAAGTTTCACTGTGAAAATATATTTTTTTCCACATTTTTAAACTTTCAAACAGGTACATTTTGACCCGCAGGACGACAGGAGGGTTAATGTTAATGGTTAATGCAGCTACATGTGGTTCAGAAAATGTCACTAGTTGACGATTTTTTTTGTCAATGTGAGCTCAAAGAAGGGACTTTATATGACAATTTCTTCCAATTGTAGCTCACATTTCAACTTCAAAAATCAGTCATTATTATGCTATTGTACAATATAATGCGCAAAAGTGTTTATATATTTCATTAAACAAAAGTTTCTCAAATGTCTGGAAAAATATCGGTATTTTAGGCTATAAAAATTTCAAAGGTATGGAATAACCATCCCACATCTACTTTTCCCACTGTTCTCCAGTGTTCAGTCTTAGGAATTATTCAATCTACTTGTCCAATACTGCAGATTTTCAATCCATGACATGATGAGAGGTAACAGTGAAATTTTCAGGCTTTTACCTTTATTAGTTCCTCAGATATTGTTGTTCAAACAGCCTCAAATTTCAATGTGAAAAAAAACAACTTGATAAAGTGGGTTGATGGGTAATTTAAAAAAAGATTTATCTTGAAAAGCGTTTCATAAATCAAATACCTTTATAAATATTCATATTTAAATACTCAGTATTGCAGATTCTGGATCAGCGACACGATGAGGAATAAAAGTTAAAATTTGAGGCTTTTATCTTTAATAGTTCCTGAGTTTAATGCATGAAAAACTGTGCTGAAAGGCAAATGTTTGATATATTGAGCTAAAATTTCACAAATAACTTTAAAAATATCCATGTTTAAATATTTAGTATTGCAGACTTTGAATTAGTGACACGATGAGAAATAATAGTGAAAATTTCAGACTTTTATCTTTAAAAGTTCCTGAGTTCAAAACATGAAAAAATGGGGTTAAAGTGCATTGATGAGCAAGTATTTCAAAGATCAAGCTAAAATGTCACCAATATCTTCATAAATATCCAAATACAGCATTTATGCTAAAGAAAAATTGAGGAAATGACAGATATCGAGCTAAAACTTCACAAATATCATATATTTAGTATTGCAGATTCTGAATTAGTGATGTGAGAAGAAATAGTTAAAAATTCAGGCTTTTACCTTTAATAGTTCCTGAGGTAAATGCATGAAAATATGTGCTGTAAGTGTGCAAGTATTTGATAGATCAAGCGAAAATTTCACAAATATCTCCATAAATATTCATATATAGCATTTATGCTATAAAAAAGTTGGGGAAATGACAGATTTCAAGCTAAAATTTCACAAATATATTTATAAATATTCATATTTAAATTTGCAGTTGTGCAGATTTTGAATCAATGACATGATGAGAAATAACAGTTAAAATTTCAGGCTTTTATCTTTAACAGTTCCTGAGTTCTGTGTGTATAAAATATATGCTGAAAGTGCATCGACGGGCAGGTATTTCAAGATCAAGCTAATATTTCACAAATATCTTCACAAATGTCCATATACAGCATTTATGCTATAAAAAAAAGCTAAAATTTGACAAAAATCTTATATTTATGATTGCAGATTCTGAATTAGTGATGTGATGAGAAACAATAGTTCAAATTTCAGGCTTTTATCTTTAATAGTTCATGAGTTGGTTGCGCAAAAACTGTGCTGAAAGGCAAGTATTTCATATATCAAGTTAAAATTTCACAAACATCTTCATAAATATCCATATACTGCATTTATGCTATCGAAAAATTGGGCAAATCAGAGATGCTTGAGCAGAAATTCTCCTAAAAACGTGATGATTTGCGACCGAATGATCCTCGTACTTCCACCTTCCTCCCTGCTCTCCCTCCATCAGTCTCCTCCTCAGTCCTAATCCCCTTCCTCTCCAATCCCTCATTTCCTTCCTTGTCTTTGCTGTCTGCCTCCCCGGCTGGGCCCAGTGCAGAGTGATCCTATTGTTGTGTTTTTCTCTGTCTCTCAGGGGCAGCACTTCGGGGACCTGCTGATTGGATTAGAGCTTTCTATTCCCTCTGGGCGGATCACAGAGCACAGATGCAAATCGCCGGCAGCGTGGAAAGCGTGCAGCGGTTAACCCAAGACAACAATGCTGTCTGTCTGCGAGTCGCCTCACAACCTGTGATGTACTGCGAACACTGTGTCTGTCTGTCACAATGATGTCGAGTCTGCAGAACAGTGGGCAGAAGTGCGGTAAAATATAAATGTAGCTCCATCCAGTAGCCTGGAGGGTGAAATTTTATCATCCAGGCATTTTCTGTAAATATACAGAAGGAATGCTGCATTATATTTATTAAACCTAAGAAAAAACCTACTAAACTCAACTAATTTTCTCTGTATTTTATTGCACACGCAGACACAAAGGCCCAGCATGGTGGGGCGGTGACAGATGTTTACAGCCGAGGCCAAGCAGAAGACCTGATGCACATAAATACATACAGTTAGAATTAAAGTGTGAGGGGTTTAAGCCCTAATCTGACCAAAGCGCTAATCTGCAGTTCGTTGTTCAACAAGCACACATGCACACAAAAGCAGGAACATGTGGCTGACAATACACAAGCAAAACCTCACATCTAAAACACAACTCTACAGTTTTATTATTGCTCAATCAGCTATGAAAATTACACTGACATAACTTTATTTTCATTTTGTGATGAAGTATTTCATGTTTCAAAGAATTTATGTTTGGTTTTCTTTAACCCTCCTGTTGTCTTCATTTACGGGCACCAAAAAATATTGTTCCCTTATCTGAAAAAAATCCCAAAATTCAGCAAAAAAATTCCCCAAATTTCTGAAAATTTTCAAAACCTTCAGGAAGAAAATTCCAATAATTCCTTAAAAGTTTCCCCTAAAAGTTTTATTAAAAAAAAAAAAATAAAATAAAAAATTTGGCACGAAAATAAAAAAAAACAGTAAAAATTTTCCCCAAAAATCCTAAAAATATCCAAAGTGATTACACATATATCAGTAAAAATTCTAATGTTTTCTTTAAGAACATTTAGAAAAAAATCAACCAAAATCCAGTGAAATTTGCTGGATTTTGGTTGATTTTTTTCTGAATGTTCTGAAAGAAACATTTTAACATTTCTTTTTTTCCACCAAAAACATTTCCCAAAAATGTTGAAATTGTGGAAGATTTCACTGTGAAAATATAATTTTTTTTCCACATTTTCAAACTTTAAAACGGGTGAGTTTGACCTGCAGGACGACATGAGGTTCAACTGTGACCTGCAGCTACATGCTGTTCACAAAATAGCACTAGTTGATTTCTGCATTATTCACTTTTGTGTTAATTTGTGCTGAAAGGTAGGACTTTTCATGATGGCTTCAATTGTTTTACATATTTAAACTCTGCCACAGTCAAAGACTATTTTGATCAACTTGATGCCATGATGAGAAATAACAGCGAAAAATTAAGGGTTTTTATCTTTTAATTCTAAATCTAAATCTTTCAAATCTAATTTGATATTTCTAATATCAATGAGCTACAAATAGGTCAATGGGTGAGTTTTAGATACATTTTATTTTGGAAAGAATTTGATATATCTAGCTAACATTTCCCAATTACCTTAACAAATATTCATAGTTCAATATTCAATATTGCAGATTTTAAATCAATGGCATGATGAGAAAAAATACATTTGATACATTGATACATTTGTCCAATATTTTAGTATGCAAAAGTGTTTGAGTATATATTTGATTAAGCAAAAAATCTCAAATATCTCTAAAAATATCTGTAATATACGCTATAAAAATGTCAAAGATACAGAATAACCATCCCACATCTAATTTTCCCACTGTTCCCCATTCAGCCTGAGAAATTATTTGATCTTTTTGTCCAATACTGAATCAATGTCATGATGAGAAAAAACTACCAAAATTCCAGGTTTTTATATATTTTTTTAAGCTTTAAACACAAAAAACCCTGCCAAAAAACAAACGTGCAAGTTGTTCAACATGCAGTTTAAGAACAAATCTCAGAAACTACATAATATATCTTGTCCAGCTCACAAATATCTTTTTAAATATCCGTGTTTTATGCGATCAAATTTTAAAGAGATGGAATACCACCCCATCTCCACCGTTCTCACTGTTCTCCATTCAGTCTCAGAACTTATTTGATCTTTTTGTCCAGTTTTGTCGATTCTGAATCAACGACATGATGAAAAATAACAGTGAAAATTTCAGGCTTTTATCTTTAATAGTTCCTGAGTTCAAAGCTTGAAAAAAAGTGCTGGAAAGCGCGTTGATGAGCAATTTAGAAAAAAATTTAATCTCAGAAGGTATGTATAGTATATAGCAAAAATTAACATATCTCTATGAATATTTCTATTTTATACTATAAAAATTTCAGACAAAACAGAGGTAGGTGAGCAGAAATTTTTGTAAACAATCTGATAATTTAAGATGGAATAACTATATGACATCCGCCTTTCTCTCTGTTGTTGCAGAGATTATTTCACCTACTTGTCCAATCAACAACATGATGAGACATAGTGACAGTTTGGAGTAGTGAGATTGAAAAGAAAAGAAAAAAGAGCCCCTGTATGTTAGAGGGACTAGCGTGTGCTGATCATGCCAGTGCACGTGTGCAGCCTACATGCCTCCTGCATGTTCATGTGAGGGGTCAGCGGCCTGTCCTCTCAGCGTTCCCTAATGCCCCTGGATCCAGGACGGAGGCTTGATGGAATCACAGGAAATTGGATTGTCTTCCATTTGCTTTGGAAGCAGCCTGGAAGAGACACTCCTTCTCCCCCCCCATTTCCCCACAATACCTGCAGTTAGCCTCCCCCCCTCCACTCTCCGGTGCACCCCTGTTCCCATCCCATTACGGAGGCATGTCGCACCAAACCTCTGCTTTTACATGTCATCCAAAGTTTCCCCTTGCGGTGCAGAAATGCTGGGCTGGATGTCAGCAGAGTGCTCAATAAAGCAGCCGCTTGCACAATAGCAGCAGCACAGATCCAGTGCCGAGCATCGTGTCGGCCTAATGGGGTGCAGCAATATGCTTTAGGAGCAGCATGGATGGGGATGGATCTATCAGTACAATTGCAGTTTTGCCTGAATTTGAGACTCGCCGATCTATCATTTCTACCCGGCAAAATGATGCGCAGCAAGATGGATGGAAGAGAAAGGCAGTGATTTACGGATATATGGAGAGATCTGCCATGCAGTCTTAGTTTTTACTGTAACTGGTTCAAAATTGGTCGAAAGAAGAAGAAAAACAAAGTCCGAGACCAAATAATTTTGCAGATATACGCTACCAGTCAAAAGTTTGGGGTCACCCAGGCAATTTCATGCTTTCCATGAAAACTCCCACTTTTATCCATGTGCTAACATAACTGCACAAGGGTTTTCTAATCATCAATGAGCCTTTCAACACCATTAGCTAACACAATGTAGCATTAGAACACAGGAGTGATGGTTGCTGGAAATGTTCCTCTGTACCTCTATGGAGATATTCCATTAAAAATCAGCTGTTTCCAGCTACAATAGTCATTTACCACATTAACAATGTCTACACTGCATTTATCATCCATTTAATGTGATCTTCATTGATAAAAAAAGTTTTTTTAAAAAATAAGGACATTTGTAAGTGACCCCAAACTTTTGAACAGTAGTATACATGGATGCATTCATTTTTCCTACAGTCTTCGTATCTTCGTTTCACCAACTTTTGAGGCCTTTACCTTCAGTAGAATTTGTTGTCAAGCCAAGTTTTCAGTTTTTTCATGTTAAAAATGTCAAAAAAAGTGATGTAGAGTCATTCATGGGAACAAAAAACTGGTGTACAAAGGCGTCTTTGTATTGCCATTACAAGTTCAAAGTTATAGGCTGCTTCCATGTTGTCTTCATGTTGAAATTTAACAACATATGAGGCTGAGTTTTGCTGTACAGAATGTTCCCATGCAGATATGACAATGATCTAAAAAAAATTTCTGAACTCTTTCTGAATTGACAGGAACTGACCATATTGCGTGTTGTATGTTAGAGTTGGATGGTCTGTCTTGAATACTTGTAGACTCAGTCATTTTTATTATTAAAAAGTATTCTTTGTCAGCTTTTTTTAATATCTAACCATCCAAAAAACTACATTAAGCTCTTGTCTTCACTGACAGGACTTGTCCCTGTTGTCTGTTCTCATACTATTGATTGCCTGAATCTTAAACAGATGAGTGACCCCAAACTTTTGAACGTTAGTGTATTTCTGTGCACTCTGGAGTCGGTCAACGGACACATAATATTGGCTATAAAGGCAGCTATAGTACAAATGCCACTGGGAAATAGAGCAGCAGTGTTAGCAAATCCCAGTTTGGCTGAAATACATGACTCTGGTCGGCGGTCATTAAACCACACAGAAGTCTTTGTCATGGTACCCTTTGCTAGCTACACTCCCCCAATGCTCTCTACCTGCCAGCATGAACTGCCGTAGTCTGAGTGATGCCTCCTCTGGTCGCAGTATTAAACAGTAAGTGAGGTACAACCACATACTACAGCTAATCTGCAACACTTAAAGAGTGTACTATCCAAGACATGGTATTAAATCAGAACAAAATAGACTAAATATTAAATGACACAGTTTAGATTGGGGGCAGAAAAACTGATCTTTTAGGGTTTATTTTTCCTCAGAACACAGGATGTGGACTCCTCTGGAGGCATTTTCTGTCATAGTATCAAATCAAATCAAACTTTATTTATAGAGCACTTTTCATACAATTAAAAATGCCACGCAAATTGCTTTAAAACATTAAAAACAAGAAAATCTATCCCTCCCTCCCTCCATATATACATATATGCACACAACTGCAGAAACACACACACACCCATACACACACACACACACACACACACACACACACACGACTGACAGTAGGGAGACATGGCACTGACGATTGTGGAAAACGCCTCCATTGGGGTCGTCCACACTGGGAGGAGTCGCAGGCCATGACCACCAGGGGTGCTGGCACCCAGACCCACTCACCCCGACAGACAGGGGGACCCCCACACCGAGGTGGGGAGCCCCCCCCCAACCAGCCGGGCCGAAGGGACCCATGGACAGCACATCAGGTACTATCATAAAAATCTGAGCGTCAGATTGTCCAGACGCCTCACACTCAACGGGGAACAAATAAAAACTGCATCTGTAGCTCTGTTTATCTGCAGGAGAACACACACAGATGCTGTGTTCATTTCTGGAAAGTGGTTTAACTTGTTTTCTCCAAGGACAAGATATACTGCAAACATTCAAGCCGAGCTAAACTTCACAGCAGGATTACGTGGAGGGATCAAGGCCGTATCAGAGGCAGAATCTTAACTCAGTCGGGGATAGAACTAGGACACAGAGGTCCCTCGAGCGTATCTCCGCTTGAAACTAGGATTCAGTCTGTTTGTTTGTGTCGGAGCCAGAGAGGAGATTGTGGTTCGAGGTTAAAAGGTCTGACAAATCCACCATCAGCCATGAAGACTGAAGAGAGTATTCTCAGTGTGCATATCGTAAATACAGCCCTGTCTCTTTCTGAAATTAGGGGGAAAAATGTCAGTGTGCTGCCATGTTGGTTCTTTCTAATTTGTATTAATCGGAATGATGCCTTCTCAACAATGACAATAAGTTAATGCCATTATTTTAAGGTGGACAAAATATTATTGGCACACAATGACATTAGTGTCAGAAAATGAAAACATTTCTACGTGGAGGAATTTACAATCATTACTAGAAGCATTTTAAGAAATTAATATAATTAATGTTCACAAACATGAGCCAAGATGACTGCTAGTGAAGAGGAAGGTTTCATTATTTTTGTGAAAATGGAGCTACAACTTGAAGCGTCTCACACTGCAGTTCATCCAACAGCCACCAGAAGATTCTCCTTACAATCCCTCATTCAGTTCTCCTTTTTTATTCCATTTTTCTGCATCTCACGAAACTTTCTTTGGGCTTTTCTTCCTCTCTTCCTTTCCCCGCCTCCCCCCTTTTCTCCCCCTACTGTCCCTGACAGCAACATTAAACAAGTGGGGAAAAATGAACAAGCAATTATGATTTATGATCAATGCATGCAGCAGCTGCTGACTTTTATAATGACAGTGGTCGGGGGAGGGAGGGGGAGGATGAATGTATGTGTGTGTGTGTTTCAGTCTCCAGTGTGTGTGTTGGTGGATGAGGGGTGAATCGATAGGCAACTGGGATCATTGGTATGCAGATTCCAGCAGATAGCATTATGATGAGCAGGTGCCATTAATCAGAAAGCAGAACACAGATCTGAGCCAGATGAAGGAGGAGAAGATCCCTCAGTCTGTGACCGGAGCAGCAACTGTGACACCAAAACTGTGGACCGGACGACCAACGTAACGAAAAAGTACGAAAAATCACTCACACTGTACAGCTGACCGTTTTCAAAGACGTGACATCTTAGTGTGTCGCATTATGGTTTTCAGTCTGGTAAGAAAATCAATTTGGAGAAAAGTAGAACAGCTATAACTGAACATTTAATCTGCTGTACTTTCCTATCCAAGTTATATTATTGACGCAGATGTGCAACTTAATAATTCTCCCTTTTCAGGACCCTAACATGCTAGATTTTTCTCTGTTGATGCAAACAAATTCTAAGCGTTGTTCCGATCTGACCTGAAAAATCAGGAACAGCTGTCCTAATTGATCCTGAATTGGAGTTATTCAACTCAGAAGTCTTTGTCTTGGTGCCCGTAGCTAGCTAAACCCTTACAATTCTTTTTGCTTGCTAACACATAATGTTCTGTAGTATGAGTGACGTCTCCTCAGGTCGCTACAGAATTAAACAGTGAGAGGCTCCACCTGGTGGAACAACCAGGTACTGCAGCTAATCTACATACATGAAGTGTGTATTACTACATAATACGCTATTTATTGCATTCTGTAATCTTGCCAATTTGCACTTCACTGTAAATATTAACCATTTTTTGCACATTTCTGTAAATACCAGCATTTTAGGCACCTTATGCTGTTTTTTTTAACCCACACAATTTGCACATCAGTTGCATGCTCTTTTGCACATCGTCCTTCTATCTTGTAGGTAACATGTGTGAGCTACTGGATACCTTAAATTTCCCCAATAACATATCCATCCATCCATCCATCCATCCATCCATCCATCCATCCATCCATCCATCCATCCATCCATCCATCCATCCATCCAACCATCCATCCAACCATCCATCCATCCATCCATGAAAATAGCAGTGGGTTAAAAGATACTAAATTTTAAGGGACCTGAATCAGATTGAGGGCAAAAACAAACTTGATTGGGACAGCTCTTTTTCTAATTGTCTATGACGGTTTATTGTGCTTCCTTTAAAAGTTATTGTTCCTGAGAACACAGCAGCTGATTCTCAAATCTGAGATGACAGAATTTGTTCGGTATGAAGCAACAAGGACGATTTATCTGCTGGCATCAGCATCACGGAAGGCCTAATCATCATCAAAAACAAAGCAGTCCCTACCCAGTTTGTGGTGCATGATCTTGCAATGTCTTTGGAGCCACTTGGGCAACCAATCAGAAATCAGTAGCAGTCTTAAAGGTTGGAGATCAAACTAAACACACAGCATAGCGTGGTTTGTAAAATAAGATAACTTAGAATGTGTGGCGTAAAGCGTGAAAACACTGGATGCATGGTTCTGAACACGAGTATTGTTGGTATTTGGGATAAGGTGCCTGCACATGCCCTTTGTTACGTATGCCTCTGTGTGAGCTTATCCTCGTGTATTCATCGGGAAGGCCCCCCTTTTAAAAGGATCTGCAGACCGGGGCCAGCCCTAATTGAATCTGGGTCTCCCGTCTGAGCAGGGAGAGGTAACCTTGCCACTTGGTGTGTGAGCGCTGCCACCCACGGTCAAATTAGCCTGACACCAAACTCACTGCCCTTCACACCTCCGAGGAGTGTCCTTCAGGTGCTGGGGTGTTTCCCTTCACTCTTAGACCCACAGCTGCCACCAGGAGCATCACAGTTCAGAGGGGGTAAACTCTGAAAGATCTGCTAGTGGATGAAACGCCCAAAAGTCATCCACCCCAAAACAAGCCTTATACGTCCAGTAACAAGAGCGTCAGTGTAAAAACCCCTCATAGTGAGATTTTCATAGCCTTTTTCTGCCATGCCAGACAAAAGAAGCCCCCTTTTCCTCAAAATGTCCATCTCTCGCCGTGTTTTCTTTATGAACATCTTCTTCCCCCCTCCACACTTCCCTCTCCTCCCCACGCTGCTGAGCTTTCCCATGGGACACCTTAGCCTCCATTAAAGCCATCAGAGGAGGAGGATAGGGTTGAGGCTGAGAATTAACATCGCCAGAGGCCCCGTCTGTCCTCCTGCGGCTCATCAATGATGTTTAAAAAGAAATATATGAAATAAATAAATACATAAAAGAGTGTAATATGAAAATCAATGGCCAGGCAGTGGGGGGCTGCGGCTGAGGCATTTGGAGTGAGGGACTCATAAAGCTGAGTACTGCAGGAGACTGATGGAAGGCAAAACACTTACTTTGTTTATTCTCTCTCCTCACCCCCATCGCCTCCCCTCGCTGTCTGAATCCAGCTCTCACTCTCTCACTCTCCTCCCCTCCTCCTCCCTCCTCCCTCCCTCCCCTCCGTCTGAAACAGTCGAGGACAGCTTTAATGCTCCTGACAATTTATGTGGACGGTTAAGAACGATGGAAATCAAATAGTTGAGTGTAGGCAAGGCCCAGTGAGTGGCCAATAAGAAAGAAACAACAGCTGATGATGGCAAAGAGGACTGTTACCTGCTGGAATGGCTCTTTAGGCTGCACTATTACTGTCAAGTCGCTGGCTCTTTTCTGAGTGCTCATATTATAGATTCATAACTGTATCTATGCCTGATAGGGCCTTTTAACACGGCACGGCAACAGCTTTCATTTCATCGAGTCCAGCTAATGTGCAGCAAGTACTAAATATGAATCCTATAAGAGCAGCTTACAGCGTGACTTGTAAAACGTCGAGTGCTGTGTGTGCCTTTTATGTGTGCGTATTATCCTTCAGGGAGGTGAGTTCTGACTGCTGTGTGTAGGAAAATGGTTAACAGAATTAAATCTTCCTGAAGAAAATCACAAATGTCACAAAATACCAACAAAAAGCATCAGAATGTGTTGTTCCCTGCAGTCCTAACTCCTTTGTCTAGCTCAACATGTACCGCTGTTATGCTGCAAAAATAGACTGTATAGAAAACAAAACTGAAGCAACCTGCATTCTGTCTAACAGCCAGCAGGGGGCCAGCCAAAAGAAATCAGATTGTATAGAAGTCTGTGAGAAAATGACTACTTCTACCCTGACTTGTTACCTGACTAAACATTTTCCTAATAAGTTTCTGATCTAAAATGCTAGTTTCAAGGTCTTTTTAATACAGCAGGATGTTCATACTGTAAATTATGGTTCAATTTAGAGTAAACTAGACTGAGCATGTTTTAAAACAAACTGGTTCCAGATTCTAAAGGAATGATTAGGGAGGTTTAATTTTCATTCTGCTTATCGGCTCCTGAACACTTTTTCATGTGCTAGCAAATAAACAGTGTAAACACCTACCATGTATCTACATCTGAGTTGAATGCCTGCAGGTTTTCCCATCTTCTAACACATTACTGAGTCTGACATTATTTTGTTATCCTACTCAGCTGCTGCTGAAATGATTAGCAGGTGAATGGCACAAAATGTGTCTTAATTTAACAAATGCTGACTTTACAAGGATGCAATGGGACAGAAAAGTAGAAACTATAAAAGAAAGCACTGCCCCTACTGTCGCAGTTGGTTTTTGCTGCCAGTATTTATCTGAGGTAAGCAGTATTTTAGACAACTCTGCTATGACGAATGCAAGAGCATGTTAGAGTAACATGAACAGAGGCTTTTATTTCTTTTCTGTGACAGCAAACACAACATTTTAGTAGTTATCTAGACATGTTACAGCACACTAAAGTAACTTTACTAACCTCAAAGCAACATTTTACTGAAGCCGCAGCAATGCACTGGTATCTCTGTTCGCAACAAACCCAATTGTATTCAATGAGTCTGTCACAACTTTAATTACCTGTTAAAAACAGTATCTATATTAATTCATATATTTACTAGGTGCTTATTTTGCTTTTTAAACAGATAGGCAGCAGCACAGGAAGTATTTAGATTGTTTACATTGGTAAAAGTACTAATACCACACTGAAAAAGTCCTGCATTTAAAAAAAAAAGTATGCAAGCAAAATGTACCATGGCATTAAAGGTATTCAATGCAGATAAATGTCTCTGGTGACTGTAGGCCATGATTCACGTATTAATATAAATGTCTATAATAAGTCTAACCATCTGTACCTCAAAGAATCTGAATCGGAAACCACAAACAACCCAAATCAATTCATTTTCATCCATCAAGCATAGCATCCACTTTCAAAAGACCAACATGGCGATGAGCGACTCCAGGGAGGAAGTCCATCTTTTATATACAGTCTATGGCTGCAATGGATGTCAGAGAACAATCAAATTCATATTTATTTAGCCTAAAATGGTGAATCGTGGTGGGTTTGTGGTTAAAACTTGGGTCTACTGATCAGAATATCAAGGTTTCAAGCCTTAGAACTGCTGTAGTTCATGAGAAGACTATTTTCCTTTGCCCAATCAAGAAGAATAAAATCCAAATACACCTTCTTCCTTGCTAGTCTGTGAAGTAGGGCAATGGATCCATCACAGCATCAGTAATCTCTCTGTCTTTATTTGTTTATTTAATAATAGGAATCCTATTTTTTGTCTTATAAAGTGACTAAAATACCTGCAAATGTAATAAAATACTGCAATACTGACTGCCAGCAATGGTCCAAAACAACACAAGATAAATGCTATATAAGTAAATAGCAAAATGGTAAACAAATCAGTGTTATATCCTGGAACACATCATCATATTGCTCGACCTCACTAGTGTCCATCTCACGTCTCTTGTTTACTCTGCTTCTCCCTCCATCTTATTCTGATCTTCATTTTTATTCTTCTCAATTCTCCATAGATTTCTCCTCCTTACTTTCCCACCTTTCTGTCTTTTTCTTTCTTAACGAGCCTATACATTCTGGAGGATCAGCTGCACAATTACACACACAACACAGACACACACAACGCACGCACACACACACAATTATGACGAATCTTGCTGGATATTTGTTATGACTGGGCTGACTGAGCCATTAGTTATAGGAGGCAGCGCTGGGAAAGGGGAGGGATACAAACGTGTAATAATGCCTCCACCGTAGAATTTCAATCAGCTGCCGGTGTGTGTGTGTGTGTGTGTGTGTGTGTGTGTGTGTGTGTGTGTGTGTGTGTGTGTGTGTGTTTGATCACACAAGTAGTTGACACCACAGTAGAGGACACAGACGAGAGGATTCAGTGTTCTTTGTTTGCTTCGACAGCAGGCCCAAGCCGAGCTGCATGAGATCCATAAAAAAATAAAGAAAGGTTGCGTATTTTTGCTGAATGTTGCAACTTCTGCACCAAACATAATTAATATCGATAGAGGTTTACTATGCTTTTTGGTTGAAAAATGTGCATGAACAGATGCTAATGCTTACGATTTGCTCGGTTTGATTAAAGTGAAATATTTTCTCTGACATGCTACGCTGATTTGTGAGCTGAGCATTTGGCACAAAGGGAGAAAGTCTTATTTAGGAAGCTGTCCCAAACACTTTTTCTTTGGAGGAAAAAAGGACGGCCTCGTGGTCCTCAGTAAGTGCAGTAGTCCATATTCACACGGCAGTGAGACTTAATATTAATTAAACATGCAGTACACACACAGTATGTCCAAGCAATGCTGGATTATTAAACTAATTAGTGAGTTACGACAGAGCAGAACTCGTGCACATCGTAAACTGTCATGGATTTTATAAACATTCTGCAAAAATTTTGATTTATCGTGCGACTTATCGAGCACATTCTCTTCTTTCCACCTTATTGGCTGCAAGGTTTTGCAGCTTTCTTCATTTTTATAGCTGCAATCATGAATCTTGATACTGTATAAAAGATATATATACATTTTAAACCTTCAGTCGGACAGAAAAAGTAATTGAAATCAGTTCCCTTGAGCAATGGGATACTTTAATAGGTATTTTTCATTATTTTCTGGTGTTTTAGAGGCAAAGGATGATTGATTAATAATGAAAATATTCGTTAGTTGTAGCAGTAACCAGTACAGAAGACTCAGTTTCTAGGGTGGATTAGCCTCAATGTGATTTTTAGTTTCATAAGGCTCAGTTACTATGTTGTTTAACAAACAAATCATTTCCTCTTACACTAAAGTGTGTAGATGAGGCAAGACCAAAGAGTTAACCACTTTCAACACAGTATATCGTTTATTGACTAGCTGCCAACTATTAATCACCAATTATTTGATAATCGATTATTCTGCTCGAGTAACTTCTAAGAAAAAAGCTCCTAAAGGTAAATGTTTTCTGCTTTCGCTTCTCCTCTGTGAGATTAACTGAATATCTGCGGTTTGTGAATAAAACTAGACATTTGTCATTTTGGGCTTTGGGAAAAACTGACGGACCTTCATCACCATTTTTGGACATTTCAGAGAACAAACAACTGATAGATTAATTGGGAAAATAATGGACAGATTAATTAACAGCGGAAATAATCTTTAGCTTCAGCCTTACATCAAACATGTAAAAAATGACAAGTGCGAAGGGCGACGACCAACACATATGTAACAGTTTTAAAAAAGTTAGATGACATTGCAATGACATTTTTTATACAAACAATAATACCTAAATACAGTCATACAAACTAGAGATTTCCCAATCAAGGTTTTTTTGCGCCCAAACTGATCAAAGTAATTTATTATTTTTACTCTGCCAAGGAACGCTGTGAAGTTGTGTGACGATCGGTGTACATTTGTCCTTCTGTGAATCCGTCTATCTGTCAGCAACATTGCTCAAAAACGGACAAACGGATTTGGATGAAATTTTCAGGGAAGGTCAGAAATGGCACAAGGACCACCTAATAAGATTTTGGTAGTGATGTGGCTTATAGTCTGGATCCACAGATTTGTTAAAGATTTCCGTATCGTTGCAGGATAGCAGCACGGCGTCACTGTAACCATGACAAGTGAACGCTACGTCAGCTGCCTGCTGACGATCACATGATCGCGATCCTACTACAAATCCACCAGTGAGGACTTATCAGGACTTATCCATCAGAAATGCTACAAGGAACAATGGATTAAACTGTGGGGGTGTTTCTGAGTCCCATTAATTCCTGCCACCTGCTACACATTTAGGTCACGTGATTCGGTATCCGTACATAACGTACACATGCATAACACACGCCTGTGCTATACTCTTATTAAAGATTTCATCCGTCGGAAATGATACAAGGACTGAGCAGCCTTGGCGGAGTACTGCGCTCAGTGATTTTCTTGTTGTAAATGTCGATACCGAGTCCAAATCTGATACCATTTTCGTAGATAACGCTGACTTCAAGTATATTTAAGTTACTAAAATCAATCCAATGTATATACTTGAACAACATCTGATCAGCTCTGCAATGCATTAAGAAAAAAATTTGCATTTCTGCATGCAAATTGTTCCTTAAAGTTCCATAGGTGGTCCAGAACCTTGTTGTATACAGCATTCATGACAAGCTGAATCTTATCTTAATGTTCTGGTGAGACACTCTGAAATGTAGTGCTAGGGGGTAGGATGTACCAGGACTCTACAAGCTCAAAAAGATAAAGAAAACCTTTATTCTCTACATGCATGTCAGACAATGTGTTGTAGATTAGCTGTTGTACCACCTCGTGGTGGCCCCCCAGGAAGGCGGGCCACCACGACAAAGACTTATGTGATGTTTAATGACCTCTGGCCAGTGTTTTGTATTGCAGTGGCATACAGTATAAAACAGAGCCGCCTTTGCAGTCCAAATTATGCGTTTCAGGACTAAAGCTGCACACTAGCACAAGACAAATGTCTACAGTGCTTATTTTCTGTAACCAATTAATGGATTATTCACTAATATGTCTGTCAATAATTAATTACAAAAATGTTTAAAAATTTGCATCCACAGGGTCCTGCTACTAATTGTGCTCTCCCTTTACGACTCCTGTGTGACAGCGGACAAAACCAAAAAATCAGGCTTAGATTTGTGTCGACAGAGAGCAATTAAAAATCTCTTGATCCTGAACATCCGTAATCCAAATACTTTTGTTTGATAATCTAGAAACTGAGACGCAAATGTGTGCAGTGTGGGATAATTTACACTAAAAATGAAAAAAATGGACTTGTCAGTGACTTCTGGCTGAACAAACTGCATTTTAATATGACCAACAATGTTTGTTTTTTACATTTCGACACTGTCATTTCATGTTTTTATTCGGCCACATTCTTAATATGCCAACACAGATATAACAACAAGCTAGTGTCTATAAAAGCCAATATTTTATACAGACAACAAAAAGGTGTTTCATCAAAATAACTCCTAACACTTTGCAGATTTTCTAAGTCTTCACTGCCCGACTGTCAGTACAGGTTAGTCTCACATGCACATGTGGATTCACTGTTTGGCTTCATTATATAAATAAATCAACAGTCCAAGTCCACCCACACTCCTCACAACAATATCAAATCAATGGGTTCATAGAGAGGCGATGCCATTACAAATCAGCTGCACGGACATCTACATGCACAGCTCTCTCTCTCTACTGAACACAAACAAGCACAAACTGTTGATACCAGCAGGAAGTAAAGCAGCATTTGTCTGATTTAGACACATCGGAGAGAAGTTAAAGCTTCCATAAGATATCCTGCACCCAGCCTCACGCCGCTCATGCATCTGCTCAGGTTCTACAGTGCAGACTATGAGACTTGTTGTGTGCTCTCCAGCTACCAATTGTAGGCCACCCAGTCAGATATTTATTACTATTGATCTAGCTGGTCCTGGCTGCAGACTTTTGTTCTGCCGGCTCGAGGCTCTGACCTCAATTAAGTTATGAATTTCTATCTGATAGACTGGGAGTGCTTGGGGCCTGCCGTGGCTGCGCTACCACGCTGGATTAATTAGAATTAGCGGTGCTGCGAGTCGCCCTCCCCGCCTCATGGATCATGTTGTTTTAATACAAAGTAGAGGCGGAGGCAGGGAGGGATGGAGTGAAGGCGATGGAGGAGGGGGGCAGAGTGATGAGGAGAGGGTAAAAAGAGAGAGACAGACGGAGAGGCAAAAAAAATAATAAAAAAATGCAAGAATGAGTCAAGTAAAAGTATGTGTGATTCAGCCATGTGCTCAAACCCTGCACCTCCGCTGGTGTTAGACCTTAATGTTTCCATCCTTCCTGCTGTCCTGTTTGTGTTTTGTTAACCTGCAGCTCACCTGTCTGTCCTCTTTGTCAACATAATCCTCCCTCAGTCCCTCACCCTCCCAGTAATCACAGTCTAAGTCACACAAGTCCACCCTGGACCTCTCCTGGACTTTGTTATTGTCTGCAGCTCCTCTCAGCTAAAGCTCTGCTGTTTTAATAAATGAGAATGTCTCATCTATAAATGCATATTTCCACGGCAACCTGGAAGTTTGGTGGTAAAGGTCAGAGGAGGGTTTCCACTTGAGGCCTGTTTGTGAGTGGAGGGGATGAGGGTTAGCTGTGGGTTTGGTGTTACAGCATCTGGACAGAGGATGACCACAACATACTGTTAAAGTATAATAAAATGGTAAAAAACTGTAAAAATCTGACAGCATGAGAGGAAGTATCCATTAAGCTTAGACTTAACTTCACAAAAAAATCCCCCAGGTGCCCTTTTTGAGTTACCAGAGGTTCCTGAGGTATTTTCTTCTCTGAATTTGCTTTAAGAAATGTGACATACATGAAGTTTGGGATGGTTTATGCTAAGACTGAAAAAAAAGGAAAAGTTACCAGTGTTCTAGAGTTAAATAAATGTAATCATTATGTAAATATAATAAATGTAATCCCTGCAATAATAAGCTAATATCTCTATAAGCTAAGACTTCACACAGCTCTAGACGGTAACTACACATCAGTATTTCATTACACAACCCTTCAAATTCTGCAAACTGATTTAGTTCTTTTGAAACAAACAGGATTCCTTGAACATCCCAAGACTTTCTACAGACTGTTCTATTTCTCAAGAGATGCAGTGTTTGTTCATTCTAGCACATAAAAAAAAAACATTATGTGACTGTAATCTCTGGACAAAATAACTTCGTTTCTGTATTAGTTTGTTACACGTCTTTGACATTTCTACACTGTACTTTCTTGCTTTTAATCAGCCATTGTAATGTATATATGACTCAGAATGTAACAACAAATAGGTATCTCATAAAAATAACCCTTGAAATTCTGCAAATTGTAAGTTTTTCATAAGCAAGCAGGCTCCTTGAACATCTCGAGTTCTTAGAGGCTGTTTAAATTCAAACTAAAGCAGCTTTTCTTTATTTGATCAAATTTTAGTCACTATTCGAAAAAGCAATTAAGTTTAAAGTTAGAGATTAAAGTCCAAATAATGTCCTGAAAATGGCTGTTGAGACGGAAATTTAAAAAAGGAAAAACGAAATAAAACAAAAAAAGCATTATGTGACTATGATCTCTGTTTGAATAAACTATGCTTCTGTATCAGCTTCTAATACATGATACAATAGACTAAATAATTTTATATATAGATATAGGCTACTGTTCAAAAGTTTGGGGTCATCCAGACAGTTTCATGTTTTCCATGAAAACTCCCACTTTTATTCATGTGCTAACATAACTGCACAAGGGTTTTCTAATCATCAATGAGCTTTTCAACACCATTAGCTAACACAATGTAGCATTAGAACACAGGAGTGATGGTTGCTGGAAATGTTCCTCTGTACCTCTATGGAGATATTCCATTAAAAATCAGCTGTTTCCAGCTACAATAGTCATTTAACACATTAACAATGTCTAGACTGTATTTCTGATTAATTTAATGTTACATCACTGAAAAAAACAAGCTTTTCTTTCAAAAATAAGGACATTTCTAAGTGACCTCAAACTTTTGAACAGTGGTGTATGTCACCATCAATGCAATAATGAGCAAATATCTATATAAGCAAATACTTTACATAGCTCTAGAAGGTAACAACACATAGGTATTAATTTCATAAAAATAACCATTGAAATTCCACAAATTGTAAGTTTTTATATCCACAGTGCTCCTAGAAGCTCTTTAAATTCTAAGGGGTGCAGCTTTTGTTTATTTGAGCGAATTTTAAGTTTAAAGTTTAGGGATGAAAGTCTTAATGTCCTGAAAATTGTTGTTCTTTATGTATTTAAACAAAGCTCACCAAACACTAATTAGTGCTGATTCCATCCTGTTTGCATCTGTTCTCGCTGCTGCTGTCACGATATGATGGAATGTCCTAAACTTAAGCTTATTCATCATTAATGTGCTTAAATACATCAGAGCACAAAGATGTAAGTATTTAAGCCTTAATTTCCATTATTACATGAGAGGGGGTTTTATTGTGATCTTTTTTTCTCACAGTTGCTGCCGCCTGTCCCACTTTCTGTGGGAGTATTAGGTGAGGCAGCAGTGATACGGTGAGCAGCAGCAGCAGCAGCAGCAGCAGCAGAAGGAGGAGGGTTTAATGTACTGAACCAACACCAGGACCTGATTCTACAGTTGGCAGGTGGCTGATCTGTGATCTGCGTATTCAAACGGCTACCTATTGTCGTCCCTCCCTGCCTTGATCCTGGATTAACTATCAAACCGGCCCTTAATGCAGGTTACCAGGGTTTGGGAACAATTCACTAAAACAATCAGTTGATTGATTTCAAATGATTTTCCTCCTCTGCCAGGCAAATAATAATACTTTTTGTTTTAAGTCTCGAGTCCCCCTCCCCTTTTTTAATCAACAAATTAAGCATAAATCATGTTTGATCTTTATTTACTGGTTGCTCGGCAGTTGGTAGAGGTCAAGAGAGATTACTGGTCGCTCTAATAGCCTGCAAACAACCCAAACATTCCTCTATTCCTCTCATGAACAGCCTCACATAGTCTTTGTTTCCTGTCAGAGGGGCTTCGGGCGAAAGGACAGAAACATAAAACTGCCCATCGAATTTTTATCTTTCCCCAGTATAACAAAAACACCCTCCTTTCCTTCCCTTCTTCCTCCACTTCTCTCCTCCTTGACTGAACTCCAAGATGAGAAACCACCAACAGAACAAAAGGATGTTCGAGCAGGTTCTAATGAGAAGCATATCGTTCTCTAAGCTTTACATAGTGAGATAATTTGGCATCGCGACAGAGTGGTATGATTTAGCTGCACCATATTTTTCTCTCCGCCACCTCTTTGCCACCTCATAAATCTGCTACCAGTAACTCTGACGCCGAGGTCCAGTTTCTTTAATATTCAGCCTCCTCTGTTTGCCGACCGGCTCTGACACCTGAGAGACGGCAGGTGGAGAGGCCTGAATGCATGAATCCACTTTATGGGTCCTTCCAGAACTGGAGGACATTTGGGCTTCAAAATTTTTGAAAAATTAACCTTCGCTTTTACAATTTTCTGCAACATATTCATCAATAATAGGTAATAAACTATCAAAGGCTTGATTGGCTCAGTTTCCACATCAATGGTAGCATTTTTATTCCATGTTATGTGTTGTTTGCTAACCCTACTCTAATCACAGTAACAGGGTTGCTAATCCATGCTAATGTGATCTTTTTCTCAGCAGTAGAAGCTAGATATTTAGCTGCTGTTACTGCTGACCAAGAGGACAAACTGACTGATGGAAAACAGTCAAAAGAATGAGTTTGATCCTGATAATATGAGGTAGAGTGAGACGTTCAATCAAGGCTGACAATGGGATGAAAAGATGGAAAATAGAAGAGAGGACATAGCTTTACTCTACCTATTTTTTTTTTTTTTGGAAAACTGCTTGATGATGTTAATGACAAAAACTGGACATAAAATGACAAAAACGAGACAGAAAACAACAAAAACGTGTGATTCACTGTTTTCTTCTTCTACCATGCTAAAAAAGGTTATGCTAACATGGTTGTTGTGGGACACATTTTCCAGGCATAATAATTATTTAAAATATCATAGTGATTAAAAAAAAGTCCCCACAATTACAAGAGACATCAATGGAAAAAAAAAATACCAAAAAAAGACAATTTAAATTTCATTTTAACTGTTTTATTGGGTGGGACAAGAGAAAAATGGTATTTTAGGGGGAACTCCAGACTCATTTGGTATTTTTAAAAACATCTTCAAACATTCTTTTCTCCGATTTTTTTTCAGACTTGGTCTCAGGACAAATAAATTTACACAACAACTGCATGTTTTAGTATTTTGCAGATGGATTACTTGAAATGAGGGTTAGGGTCATGACTGGGACGTAAAATGTCCTCCAATTTTGCAAAGACCCTTATATCTGTGCACTGATTGGCTACAAAACCAGCTTCTAAAACATCTGCATAAGTTTTGGTGCACATTTTTTCCCAAACGTAGGATTTTAAACAACTTAAATTGATCAGTCTTCTCTGTTTGCTTCATTGCAAGTCATATATAAGGAAGAAACAAACAAAAAAGTGAAGCAAAATCATACAAAAGTGAGCCAGAAATATATTAAAAGTCTGCTCAAACTCTTCCCTTCAACATCACTACCTGTGCAAAGATTTATGTTTCTGGCTTTGACTGCTGAAAACTCTTGGCACTGAGAGATATTAATTTATATTTTAATGATAGATACATGACTGTAAATGCACTAGATCTTGAAAAAAAAAAGGACAAAAGCTTCCGTCTATACATCAATCCTCTTCTGCCGTCATTATCTTGATATGGCTGTAAATCATCAGTGAAGTGTTTCGTAGTTATCCCACTGTTAAGTCTTTTATGAGGCATTCGCCACAAATCCAACCCTCCCTCCCAGCAGGCGCTCAAAACAAAAGGGGCCACGCATGACCACAAAAGAGAAAGTCATTTGTGAAATGTCCTGATTATGTGGGTTGTGCAACGTAAAACAATTTGCCTGATTACTTCCAATTGATTCGTCCTTACAGTTAAAACCTCAGTGTGCAGCCCAATGAAGTGCGCCGTGTCGTGCCGCCGGGCTGGGAAGAGGAGTAATTTCTCCGATGTGCAGCTGAGCCAGCTTACGGCCAAAGCTAAAGCCTCCTGGACGCTGCTAAACCTTGGTGAGCCTAAACACTAGGCTAGCTACCAGCTAACTCTGTCTGCTAAAGCCCTGAGGGATTTGTCTGTGGCACAAAGTGAATTAAAGGTGACCTTCTGGAGGGGACGGAGGGAGAAAAGAGAAGGGCAATGGGGATGCTGGAGATGTCACGGTTTGCCTTTCGGTTTACCTGTGCATATGTTTGGATCGGTGTCACAGAAACAGGAATTTCTTCACTCCATCGAGAATAAATCTGATATTTATTCATCTGCATCAAACGCATTCAATAGTGACTTCTAGAATTACATATAATAATAAAATATGCATAAAACTTGTGCTTTTCCACTGAAACCCCCCCCCAAAACACTTCAGTCCGACTCCAGAGTTTAGTTATTTATGTGTTTCCAATAGTAGAATCTAATAATGTAACAGTGATGCTGCAAGTTCGTGTCAGTTCAGACAGAATTCAAGAAATGTGTCGCACCAGAGTCTCACTAATTTTTAATTCAGGCTCCAAAACTAAGTTCTGTGAAATATTTTGGCTGAATTTTGAGTATTTTACATGTTTTTACACATGGGATTTTTTGCATTTTCACTGAGAGACAACAATCGTACCCAAAAAGCCATTTTAGATTACAATATCTCCAGAAATGTAACTCGCATAGCCATTAACTTTGGTGACGACACAGACAGAATTGCTGCAGCCTCATATGCTGCTAAATTTCAACTCGACCAGCAACTTTGCCCATGTATTGACCATATATACCACTAGGCAAAGCAGTTTTTGTGCTCCTGTGAATGTGTACGCATCAATATTTTGTTGAAATAGCAAAAAACTGGAAATTTAGCTTTCCATGCTTGCTACACACCAAATCCTACTGATGTTAAAGCCTCAAAAATTGGTGAAATGTCAACAGAAGACTGTATTTTTAGTAGGAAATATGGATACATCCATATATATATACACTGATAAGTACTTTCTGGGGCTACAATTCCATTTTTGTTTGAACATTTTGTACTTTTCTTCATTCTCAAGGGCTAAAAATTAAAAATTTGACCTTTCCTGGAGTTGTTTCATCATTTGGATTTGCTAGAAACTACTCTGTGTCCTCACCAAATTTCATATCTGTGGGAGTCATATTTCTTGAGATACTGAACTTTTAAAATGGCTTTCCAGCTCAGATGATTGTCTTGAGCGTGAAAATACAAAAATGCAGAGGTCTGAAAAACAAGAAATTCTCAAAATTCAGCCAAAATATTCAACAGAACTTAGATTTTAACTTCTGTTTATCATGAAACACCATTTGTTTTGCTAACATTAGTTTATATAAGTTAAAAACAACTTCAGATCGCATGAGCGCTCATATTGTATTGTATTTGGGCCCCATTAACTGACCACAGTATGTTTTCTAGGAGAACTCATGGGAGCTGAAGTTGTTTTTAACCTATATAAACTAATGCAAGCAAAACAAATGGTGTTTCATGATAAACAGAAACTAAAAGAGAGCCTGAAACCTGACGTTTGAGCAACACTTCACTCCAAATGAGATGTTACAGATATTTAGAACAAAAGCCGTCTTTTGTCTAGTGTCATATCATCATAATCTGAGTTGTAGGCTCAACCTGACTGCAGTTTATTGCTGCCAAAAACTGTTTTTCACTGTTGAAAACCTCCTTCAGACAAATTGTGCTTTAGACTGAATGTGACACATTTAGAGAAGAGACAGAAAGAGAAAAGCTGCAGCTCACCTGACTGTTTATGTCGGCTTTGTGCTCCAGTAATAGCGACACCAGCTCCTTGTGTCCTCTGTCGCAGGCCCAGTGCAGGAGAGCGCGACCCTGCCAACACAAAGCACACAACTGCTGTTAACGTCATGCACAAAAATATGACTGGACGGCTGAATGTTAAAGGCAAGGCTCCGGGTTTTTCCTGCAGAGACATTTGTAGCACACTCTCAGAGAGGTTTTAGCTGGAGGAAAATCATATTCTAACCATTTTAAAGTCACAAAACCTGCATTTTCAACAGGTTTTGGTAACATGGGTTGCATTTATGGAAGAATAACAGACACTTTTGTTTATGAAATGTGCACCAATGAGAAATGAGGTACCGCATTTGGCAGATATCTACACATTTTCCTGTTATTTCTGAACATTTGGTAAATAAAAAAGCACATTTTCCTGTTATTTCTGAGCATTTGGTGAACAAAAATGCTCAGAAATACCAGGAAAATGTGTAGATATTTGCCAAATAAGATAACTGCACATATTTATACATATCCATCTGCATATTGTCATATCTGTAAAAATGAAACGGTGTACATAGTCCTTAGTTTTATCCTCATTTTACTACATTTCTGGTCTTGTTTCCTACTAAGGGATCATAAAGTTGATCTTAACTTAGTGCATCTTTACTATATACGGAACGATCATGCTGGCTGTAGTGCAAAGTCTCCCTCCAAATGTCCATTCTGAGCAGGAACAACCCTGATATTAAAATTAGTTTCATTGCATGCAGTGTCCTATCATCACCTTTTCTCTCCTCTACCTCAATATTACGCAGACTTCAATGCGTTTCTTTGCTTGCAGACTAAATAAATGCTGCATTTTAGCACTCAGAGCTCCACAGAGACCTGCAGATGGAGCGATGAGATGTTTGGACTTGTGTTCGTGTATTTGCCAGGAGGACCAGGAGATGGTCACAGCTCAGACCGAAGTCTCCGGGACAAATTGCACATGTTCTGTAAAGCTTGATGGATGGGATGCCGAGCTCCAAACATGACCAGCCCCCTACTCTATCTAAAACACACACAAACATACACACACACACACACACACACACACACACACACACACACACACACACACACACACACACACACACACACACACACACACACACACACACACACACACACACACACACACACACACACACACACACACACACACACACACACACCGTCCTCTCCTCAGGTCCAAGATCCTCGTTCTAATAAAACCACACAAGCTCATTTTTCAGTGAGGCCAATTAGGTAAAGCAAACTCTCCAAGTCCAATTCTGTTGCTTAAATCATATTGATCACCGAGGCTGCATGTTAAAATGGATACTTATGAGGCAGGCCAGAATACCAATAAGGTGGCCTCCCTCCCTCCCCTCCCTCCCCTCCAGGTGAGCTGCTGCTAACTGATGGAGTTTTCTGGCTCTAACAGGCCACCATACAAACTCAGTAATGAGATATGTGGGCTTCTGGGGCGTTGCAGTGGTGAAAAAACGCGTCCAAAAGAAAATTAAGTCATTAAAAATTACAATTTGTCATTTAGAAAATGCTTTAGAGGATTTATTTAGAAGGTTTTTATCACTCTCTGGTCCTGTAGGTGAAAAAGTAAAAGCCTCTCTGCTCCTAATTCAGAGTTGGACTAATTCCTGCCTGCTGTAGAGCACAGAAGCACTGCTCTGAAAGGAGATTAACAGTTTCTAAGCACAGTACAAACTCTAATGTCCAACCAGACACACAACATGCACGCCCTGGTCGGTACATGTATGCACGATGTGTTGCAAATACATTCCTGAAAACCTTATTGCTTCTTTCTGCTCTTCTTTTTCATCCTCTTTTATTTCTCAGCTCTAACAGAAACACTTAAGGGTTTGTACAAAACAGTAAATACGCAAAACATGATGCAGCTGCTTCTACATCTAAACTACAGGAACATGTAGGATGGTAATTTAGATGGAATAAAACATAAAACATCCAAATTGAGATGCAGTTACAGCAAAAACAAGGCCGTGATGAAACAAAATAAAAAGAATTTCATGAAAATAATACAAAATAATTGCAAAAATTTTTTTAAAAAGAGTCTTAAAAGAAGATCTAAGAAGCAGCTACAGACTGTTGTTCAGGTTTAGTTCATTCATACAGTCTACAGGTGAACTTCCACACTTCTTTAAATGCTTACAGTTCAGGATTTACCTCCTACTGTGGCGGAATTTTAATCTATAAATTGGTTTGTCTTTGGGTTTTGGGTCATCTGGCAGAAATAAATAAATACACAGCTGGAAATCTTTTAATTCCTCACATGCCAGATTCAGCAAGAAATTCTTTTGCTGCCAAATACGCCAAATGACGTACTTCCCAGTTTAAACCAAACCATGTAAAATAACGGTATATAACTGTATAATTAGACTGTCATGGTTTAAACAAGGAACTGTATTCTCCCACATGTTACTTCACACGAATTACGTGCAAAATAGAGTAATTTCATTTTGTAAAAGGTTCATGATTTTTGAAAATGTTTTATCATGCAGAAATAAGTCTGCTCTTACGTTCGTGTTTGTGGTTTTTATGTGACTTTATCAGCAATAATCCTGGATAGATCTGTGTAACAAACCATTAAATAACACTATTCCTTCTCTAGATTCTTGTTTTTCAGATTAAAAATGTTAATTATAAAAAAGCAATAAAATCTGAATCCAAGCAACAAGAGGAAAGAGGAAAGTGCACTTTGCGTTAATATTTGCCTAGTATGTCCTAATGTGTCACACACTTAAATTCTGAACTAAATTTGTTGATAACTACCAGAAATATGCAACACAGGAGGATTTTTAGTGACAAAAAGGTGAGTGACGTGAAAGATAATCTCTGTGTCTGAGCTGTAGAAGCACATCAGGCCTCCCTCTGCTGTGAAACTTCACCACTGCCCTCTGCTGTGGACTAAACTGAACTGCAACAATGAGCCGGGAACAGACAAAGCTTTGTGTGCGAAGGTCCCTCAACCATCTGGCCTCAGACTGTGAACTCACCGGCCGACTGAGCGTTTATCTGCGATGAAAGAGCGGCTAGGGATCGAGCTATTTGGCCCGGGCGATAATGAATCAACGACAGATGAATGGATTTCAGGGTCAGTCCAGAAAACACCTCGCCATGATGATAGGAGCTCACACACTTTACACATTTCAGTCTGAGCAGTGTGTGTGTGTGTGTGTGTGTGTGTTGCTGCACATCACTGAAACCATTATGTAACGATTGCAAAAAGAGCAGCGTGAACTATCCCCCAGTGACCTGTATTTTTCACGACGCATCTCCCATCATTTTCACCTGCCCTCCTGCACTGGGAGGGTCAAAGCGCGACGCCACACAGCTGGTACGGACTCGGCAGCATGTATAGAAATGACAGCGTTGTCATGGTAATAATCTACTCGAGTGGCACTATTAATAGCAAGTCTCGCATCCGAGCCGCCGCAGCTTCACTTCGCATATTTCCTGGCACCGTGTTGCGCAGATACCTCTTCATCTTTAGTATTGACGTCCACTTTCTGGGAGCCGATGGCCTTGCTGATGTGGTCGATGTTGTTTTCTCTGCAGTAGTCAAAGATGTTTTTATCCTCTTCCCTGAAAGCAAAGCAGGAAGAAAAACAGAGAGAGAGAGAGAGAGAGGTAGAAGCAGGGTCAGTCCACTTCATTTTATTACCATCATTGATAGAATCAGAAGGAGTTTTATTGGACAAGTATGTGAGCACATACAAGGAATTTGACTCAAGTGTTTTCTTTGCTTTTGAAGTATTTCCACATAAAGAACAAGTGCACTTAAACAATGGCAACAGGTTAAAGAAGGAAAATTCGTGTTAAACTATTGTGTAAAGCCAGATATCTATAAAAGATCATGCAACATACAGCTACTAACAATAAATAAGTAGTTCTTGACACCATATATGATAGTTAAATAGCTAAAAGTTAAAGGATCACATGAGGTTGTTTCCTCTGTTCAGGTTTCAGAGGGACTTTTTTGTGCTGCTCGCTTTTTTGTGCTTTAATTCCTAACACCAGCATAAATATTTCCATCTTCAGAGCTTTGGTTGTTCCAGATAATCCCTAAACTTCAGTGGGAGCAGTTTTAATTAATTTCTACCCATAGAAGTTCTGGAAACTGATGGTTGATTTTTCAAAAGTGCAATTTTTCACTGCAGTTGGCGCCAGAATACAAAATCCTTTCACCTCTATGGTACGGTTGGCAGTTGACACTTCCTCAATGAAATTCTGACAAGCTAGGCAATTAAAACCAAAACTATGTCCAAAGCAGCATCCAAAATACGGAACCTGGGCTAACCGACCTTTTAGCTACATTACATGAAAATGCCTATGTCCAGTAAGTACACACCAGCTAAGCTAACGGCACACTGCTAGTTTTCAGTCATCAAACAGAGAAATGACAGATAAATGTATATCTTGTTTCATACAAGAAACATTTACACATTTAGAGCCTTGTTTCCTTGTTTTCTATTAATTTTGAACTTATTTCTACCCAACAAATTGCAGAAACTGATGTTGGATTTTTTAAAAATGCTATTTTTCACTGCAGTTAAGCACCAGAATACAAAATCCATTCACCTCTATGACAATTGAAATCTCATACATGAATTTCTGACAAGCTGGACATCAAAAATATGCAATTTAAATGAACTGAACCTTTAGCTACGTTGCACAAAAATGCTGAACATGGTAAATTGTGTTATTGTAAATTGTGTTATTCAGTCATCAAACAGAGAAATAACAGATAAACGTACATTTTGTTTCATACAAGAAACATTTACACATTTAGAGCCTTGTTTCCTTGTTTTCTATTAATTTTGAACTTATTTCTACCCAACAAATTGCAGAAACTGATGTTGGATTTTTTTAAAAAATGCTATTTTTCACTGCAGTTAAGCAGCAGAAAACAAAATCCTTTCACCTCTATGACAACTGAAATCTCATACATGGATTTCTGACAAGCTGGACATCAAAAATGCGCAATTTGGATGAACTGACCCTTTATCTACGTTGCATTTATAATGATAAATATGGTAAATGTGTGCACAGCGGCTAGGCTAACAGCATACTGCTACTATTCAGTCATCAAACAGAGAAATAGCAGATAAACGTATATCTTGTTTCATATAAGAGCCACACGTGCCACGTCCCTCGGGAACGCCGGCGTATGACACACTGACGGAGACACCATCCCACCTCTAATTACATCTGTGTCTCTAATCACCTCCTGGCATTGGGGGCAGCAGGGAGTGCTGGGGGGGGAGCAGGGTGCAGCAGTGGCGGGGAGGTGTTGGGTGAGGGGAGGTAGAGAGAGAAGGGGTAAAATCTCATTTAGAGCTTTACGCCTTCCCCTCCCTCTTAGCCACGCCGGCCATTCAGATTAATTGAATTTAGTGCTCTATTGTGTGACAGCGGCCGGCGTACCTGCCCGCTCCACCACTCCCACGCAGTCCCTCAGTCAAGCCCAAATCCCCAGTTCCTGCCTGCTCTGCTGCTCCCAGGCCTCCGAGTCCCAGAGCTCCGGCAGAGGGCGGCTTCCCCATGAAGACCGGGGGGAGGTTTGGATCACAATGAGGCTCTGTCAAGGCTACCGGTGACTACCAGCCCTCTGTTTATACTGAGAAACTTCCAACAATTCAAGCACAAAATATCAAAAGAGCCTAAACTGAGAAAAATACTGTTTCCCTTCGTTTTGTTTCATACACAAGTAAACAAATAGTTTTCTTGGGATTCCCCCAAATGATGTTGAATTTCTACAAACCTCCATGAGCTTGACGAAATGGATGCATGGCTTTGATGTTAGGGCTGCAACCAATGATTAGTTTCAATATAACGAATTAATTTTGTCTCGATTATAACTGTATATAGCTTAATTTAGAAACAGCTCATAATTTATTGAATTTCCCTTCGGGGATTAATAAAGTCATTGTATTGTAAAAAACTTGATTTTTTTAAAATATATTTTTTCAGTGTAAAGCATCTAACACAGCACATGTCTTTGTCTTGGTTCTTCAATTTAAAAACTAAAACATCTGCACACAAAATGTCATTAACCAATATGAGGTCTTCACATTTTGTAAGGATTTGATGGTCAGCGCTCTTCCTATTTGTGAGTTAGATGCAGAGTTGCAGGTAAGAATTATTTCCAGTCAGTTGTTTACTTTACAAAATGTCAGAAAATGATGAAAAATGTCTATCAGTGTTTCTCAAAGGCCATCCTCACGTCTTGTTTTATCCACAGCCCAGCGATATTCAGTTTACTGTCAGAGCAGAGAAGAAACCAGAAAATATTCACATTTAAGAAGCTGTAATCAGAGAATCTCGACTATAAAAAAGACTCAAAATGATAAATTAAAATTATCAAAATAGTTCACATCTACCTTAAAAGCTGACACCTACTAGATTAATTATGGCAGCTCTATTTAACATATTAGAAATTTCACTATTTTTTCTCCCAATGGTACATTCAAGTGCTCTCGGATTAATCCCACTATCCATAAATTTGGTTAAAGGTAGACGGACAATTTGAGATACATTAGGACAGAAATATAAAAAAGAGAGCAAGTTTATCTTTCAAGTATAAAATGTTCAGCTTACAAATGACTGTATATGACTGTATGTAGCTTTTCTAATACTCATATATCAATATCAGTTCACAGTTGCATTATTAACAGGGATATGTACACTAAGCTGTGGAAGTTCCAGCAGCAGCACATGCAGGTTCTGGACCGTCAGTATGGCTTGAAAGGATGGCAGACTGGGGAAGTTACATCCAAAATTGGGCAGTTTTACAACCACTACTGTCTTCTAGCTCTGGGGGTTCTAAACTACTAAACTACAAGAGAAACCTGCCTGTTAGAACACAATTTACTCATACTGAAGGATTTTGGATACACCAAGAGTTTTTTTTTTTTTTTTTTTTTTTTAAGTTTAATTACAAGAGAGTTTGTTGATTTGTAGGCTCCAAACGTGCACAGAAAAATGAGCAAATAACAAGAAAGAAACACTGAAAATGAAGATTTGGTTGCACAGAGAAATCAGTTGTATAGCAATATTTGGGCCAGCTAAATATTCAGTTTCCTTGTGATTGCTGCCACTACAAGATGCAACAATTTGTTTCACCACTTAAATCAGCAACACAAAGCCACCACAAATAGAGATTTTCAAGCCACCGGGTGGAAATTCATGTACATTTTTCCACACTGCAGAAAAACTAAATATTACAATGTCCTTTTTTCCTCAATACAGTGAAGCCTTGAAGTGCAGTCTTTAAAACGTTGTTTCTTTTACTGATTGTTCATAAGAAGAAACACTCTACTGTTAATATTAGAAATACTATAGGTAATGCGAGGTAACAGAATTTACAATCACTGGTCATTTTATTAATATTGTACAGAGGTGTACTTAAACCCGTTTCCCGTTGGAGGCTACTTTGACTAGTCTAGTTTAGAGCACACTAGTATTCAACATGCATCTCGTCCAAAACACAGTGTTTTCCTGCCGCATTTGGCTTTTGCACAGGCAAAAAACTGGTGTTAACACAGCTACTGGTCACATGTAAAACCAAGAACAAGAGTTTAATTATCAGAAAATCACAGTTTCTCAGTCCTAGATCAATTGTGTTGGACAAGTTTATGAGATTACTTTTCTTTCACTAAAGAATGTGAAGATGCTTTGAGTAAATATTAACCCTCCTGCTGTCCTCATTTATGGGCACCAAAAAATATTGTTTCCTTGTCTGAAAAAAATCCAAAAATTCTGCACAAAAAATTCCAATAATTCCTTAAAAGTTTCCCTTAAAAGTTTTATTTTAAAAAAAATCCTCCAAATTTGGCAAGAAAATTCTTGTAAATATTTTTTAAAAAATTAGTAAAAATCTTCCAAAAAAATCCTAAAAATATCTAAAATGATTACATATATATCAGTAAAACTTCTAATATTTTCTTTAAGAACATTCACATAAAAATCAACCAAAATCCAGTGAAATTCGCTGGATTTTGGTTGATTTTTTGTGTGAATGTCCTTAAAGAAACATTTTTGACATTTCTTTTTTTCCACCAAAAAAATGTTCAAAGATTTCCCAAAAATGTTGAAAATGTGGACATCAGTAGTTTCACTGTGAAAATATATTTTTTTCCACATTTTCAAACTTTAAAACGGGTCAATTCTGACCCACAGGACGACATGAGGGTTAAAGTGACAGAGACCTCAGGCCCACTGGATGGCAGATGTTTTCTGCCCCACACATTTGGTAACACAAGATTATAAAAAGAAAACTCCTTTGTTGAAATTGATGTTTTTGAAGGAGAAAATTCCTAAACTATTTTCTCCTTTAGCTTGAAGTAGTGGCTGAATTCATTAGGCATCTCATATTACATAAAACAAAAATGCATTGATTGGATGTTTTCAAGTTCAAAAGTATGTTGGATGCGTTTTGCAGTAAACACACAAGTCATTGAAAAAATTGCCAGTTTGTCACGTGTAGTTTCAACATCAACAAATCAAAACCTTCTGACTCGCAATCAACGCTCGAAGCGAGAGCACAACTCTAAAACTATCCCACGCACCAAGACACAAAGAAAGTTTCATCTGCCGCTCGTTCTTTTCTGTCCCTCTTCACTTCCTTTTCTTTCACCTCCTCGTTCACATTGTTCCTTCCCTCCCTCCTCCCGCCATCCTCTCATCAGCCCTCGGTGAATTATGAATAACTCATTACACTTTTTATCACAGCCGGGTTATGTATGAGCACATTCATTTACATACTCCTGATTACTGCTGCTATGTTTATTCATGAGGCTGCACTCGGGGGGCCACACCCACTTCCTCGTCTGATGGCCACCGTGACCCCAAGTGTCCCTGATGTGTGGCCGCCATCCGTCTCCCCCGGCAACTAATCAATAGGCCGGCTCATCAGTCTTTCGTCGATAGTCGGACAGGGCTGGCCTGACGGGTGTATGACACATGTATAAAGCACGAGCCAACACACACGCACACGCACACGCACACGCACACACACACGCGCACACACACACACACACACACACACACACACACACACACACACACACACACCTAAGCAGACAGTGTAAGGTTATATAATAATCACAATCATGAAAATAAGCTAACAAATGAACATGTGTTGTTAGTTTCCAGCACACATGAATCCGAAGACTCCAACAGGCAATAAACAGCCTAATGATTAATGCGGCTCCTATGAACAATGTGACATCGGCAGCGCCGCAAAGCATCCTGGGAAGGTCACAGGCTACTCTGTCATCACCGGGGTACCGAGGGCGTCGTGTTTGTGTACATATGTGTGCGTCCGGTCCGGTGTACTGGCAGATATGTCCTTCATCCATCAGGCCGAGCTGGTTGCAGCGGTGCAGAAAACACTCATCTACCTGGCCTGAGCTTCGCTGATCAACACCACGGCCGCGCCATCCATCAAAACACGCGCACACCTACACAATCTGTCACCGCCTTCCCCCCACAGGAGGCTCCCCAACGTGGCCGAGCTCCACGGAGGTCCGAGGAACAATGAGAAGTGGAATAACTCAGCTCTGGCTTCCGGCAAAGCGTTCGGACAACAAAGCCTCCGCTGTTTATCAGGATGCTTTTTCAGGGAATTACAAATGTAGCATTCAAAACCTCCTCAATCACGCACTGATCAGCTCAGTAGCCCGGGGATATCGCTAATCAATCCCGCTTTTGTCGATACACACTCACAGCCTGAGATGAGCAATGCAATTAACTGTGTGTCTGGTTAACAGGTGCTTAGCTGTTTAATATGGAGTGTGTGTTGGTGTGCGAGAAAGAGCAAATTGAAATGCAGCAGAGCAGTGAGTGTGACAGCTCTGGCAGGTTACGCATGGATTCGGATGAAAATTCGCAGCGACGTATGGCCAAAAAGTGTATGTTTATGTGTTAGGGAGGTGTGTGTTTGTGCCATGTTATAATGCCTTTCCCTCCCGCCGGTTTCCCCTGGAGGGACAATGTTGCCGCCGGGGCAACGCCAGGAGGAGCAGCGTTCTGGGAGAGCTGCTGTACCTGCCTCGCTCTGCCGTCTTCATCACTCCCACAATCGTAATTAAAACGGGGAGACTCTGGCCGCCGTGCATACTAATCACACGCAGGCATTTATGAGGAAAACCTGCAGGATTCACACATCTCATTTTCATCTCCAAAAGAGCTCTCTTTTCATTGAAATGAAGATGATGGGGGGGGGCTTTTTTTAAGCTTGAGTAAGTCTGCCAGGCAAGAGTAAATGGAGAATATATTTCATTAACATAAATCAGGACTGTATGACGTCTCCGGGCTCTAACTGCAGCTACGGTCTGTTGGATATAATGGAATACAGCATCAGGACCAGTGGTTAACAAAGCCAGACTTAGACTGAGTTGACCTAAGCATTAAATATGTGGTGATTCACAAGTGGAGGGAAAGAGCTGAGTCTGTTGGAGCGCCCTGAAGAACTGGGAAACACTTTGGCATTGGAAACACAATCTCGGATGCTTTCTCTTTAACATCCAGCGTCTGAACGGTGGTTTGTGTGGAGGATATAAATACCTGATCATCTCCTCCTGGTATAGAGAGCTGACTGCTGCTCCTCCAAAACCTGTTCTTCTTTCTGCTCCTCGTCTTTCCTGTGAGAAAATACAACGCTGAGGATGAAAAAGCACCCACCTTAAACACAGAAAAAACTTAAAAAGTATGCCACAAACTCACTGAGCACTAGTAGCTCGTTCAGCAGACTGGGTTTCTATCCTGTACGGTCAGACTTTTTGACTGTTTTGTATGTAAACAAAAGGGTTGAACCCATCTATTCACCATGAATGACCTCACCTATAGCTTTTGTAAATCTAACACCCGACAAAGTTCAAACTGCGGCTCCGGAGATGACCTCACCGCTAATAAACGACCAACAAAACACACAGAAACGGCATAAATTATATTGCGTCTTAATTACGACTCTTGTTAATCTTCATGGAATCCCATATTACATTGGGCCCTGAGGCTTTATTGCCCAGACTATTCTTTGCTGACCAACCTTGACTCACAAAAGAAACCCGCACAAATCTGATTTTCAGAAAATGGGCAGAGTGGGGAGAACATGACAAGCGAAGCAAAACAACCGCGCGTGCACTTTTGGGACAACCTAATTCACTTGAGAAACTGGGAATATTCGCTGATGCACCGGCCCTGCTCCTCTGCAGCATAATGTAATATAAAGCCAGTGTCTGCTCAACAATTGAGACAGGAACAGAGGTCAGATTGTGGCTATTATTCTCTCCCCTGCTCCTCTGTCTATGCACTCCCTACTTACACCATTTAACCGTGCCTCCGAAAGAATAGCAGCCGCCGCGCTGTGGCGCTTTGTTAACACTAATACAATCAGGTGCTTTTCAGGGGGGCAGTTGTGCGTTGGCCGGCCCGTCCGCTGGGCTCTTCCCCCCTGGCATTGTGCAGCTGTGGGGGCAGAGTCAGCGAGTATTGCCCCCTCGCCGCACGGCCAAAAGTGTCGGGTTGAATATGTGGTTGGCGGCGATTAAAGAGACGCTGATGAGGAGGGAGAGCGAGTCTGAAAAGAGTGAAGGGGTTAAAGTAGAAAAGATGATGGGGGGCAGCAGGTAGCACAGAGGTGGAGAACAAAGAGGGGATGTACACAATGAAAAAAAGAAATATGTGTGTAAAGAGACGCAACAGCACAGCAGCACATGTGACAGGCCTTTGGAGGCACAGAATAATACTCCTTTGCTTTTCAGTTCTGATAGAAAAACAACCCAATTCCCCCTCTCTGGGGTTGTTCTTGTTGAGTGACTCTGAATCCATCCTCCTGAAAAACTACATGTTCAGTGAGGATCTGTTTATCCAGATGTGTTGTACGGATACGTCAGACCTGCAGTAGTAACCATAGATCAAAGTAGAGAACGTTTTTTGCAGTTATTTCATGTATTATATGGATCATTTTATATAGAAATCAACCAAATCTTAACAAAGTTCCCACCTGACACTCCGAGAATCACCCGATTCTTTATTATTAGTATACTGGATATTTCTAAAGTCAGATGTGGGGCACTCAATGAAAAATCAATCAGTTCCTTCCATCTGACCTCTTCAGAATCAGCTGGTTTTTCTTGTACAATAACTTTACTGTATTCAGAGAAGCCATGCCAAGTTTTACGTTCATATTATGAGTATTTTCAGAGTTACAGGTCCTTGAAGTGCTTAGGTGTGGGCAGAAATGTCACTTAAAATATGCATATATTGGTTAGAAAATGAGCCTGATATCACATGTAGGTAATAATGAGTTCTTTTATCTTTATAATTCATAGTTATTACTAGTTATTTTATGTATTAGGTGGATAATGTCTTATAAAATCAACCAAATGTTAAAAAAGTTCCCACCTGACCTTCTCAGAGCCACCTAATTCTTTATTATTAGTGTATTTAATGAAGCAATGCAAAGTTTCACCTTCATACTTTCAATATTTTCTGAGTTACAGGTCCTTAAAGTACATAAAGGTCAGTCCCAATTTCACATGTAAAATATGTCTAGGTTTGAAACACAAGGAATCCTGTCGAGAAGATGATCCTGGTATCAATATGTAAGTAAAGATGAGACCTTTCATTTGCTGGAACTTGTTTTGTAATTTCCTCCTACATTTTCTAACTCCATACATTAGAGAGATAGACACATGAAATCTTCAAGTTCTGAAAAACACATTTGAATTTTGTTAAAAACGGCAAACAAATCAATTTTACATCCACTCCAGGTGTCACAATCTAAAAATAAATTATCAATTCAATCATGAGCATAAACATTATGAGATATATTAAAGTGTGAACAGTAAAAGTGCAGCAGTTTAATGTTTATGACATATGACAATATGACATAAATATGACAATCACTGGTACATTTTTTTCCCCCCACCAAAAAATGTTCAAAGATTTCCCAAAAATGTTGAAAATGTGGACATCAGAAGTTTCACTGTGAAAATATATATATTTTTTCCCCCACATTTTCAAACTTTAAAACAGGTCAGTTTTACCCGCAGGACGACACGAGGCTTAACAGAATCTCTGCCTCTGGAACGGATGTTGTGAAACACAACTTCTACAGAATCACAGAGACTTTAAAGAACCTTTCTTCCATTCAGGATTAAACTGTGAGCCCATTTACTGAACTTTTGCCACAGAATTCAGGGCTGTAAGTTGTAGATCATCGTTATAAAATGCTGCTTTTAATATCTGACTTTGATGTAAAATTTGCTCCTCTACGTGTTCCACTGATAATACTCTTCCAAAATAAGCAGACAGTACCAGCTTGTTGTTGTTGTAACTAAAAGTTTCTGCCCCACAGGACAACCTGTCCATGGCAACGCAACTCTCCTTAGTGTGTCGAGACGTAAACAGTCACAACTGGAACGTCTCAGCAGCTGTAATACTGGAACACTTTCTTACATTATTCACGTCCAAAAACACCAAATGCTGAATAAAACAATGCAACTTTTTCAGGCATTTTTTATGCTACATGTACAGAAAAAGGAGCCTGAAACAACGGGTTGATACTGACACCTGCTGGTAAAGGCTGTCTACTGCACCCTGAAGGTGAAGCAGTGACACTAGACTGCTCTATATTTGTCATCATTTTCTTCTGACTGTGGACCTCCAACCTCTACAAGTTCACCAAATCCAAGTTTTGACGATTTTGAATTACCAGTTCAGTGTGATTTAGCCACATGTTGTAATCAGGTATAGAAGGTCTCAGTAACAGAACAGCAGTACTCTAAACACAGACAGATAATATTCTCTGAATGTGTAAATGATCTTCAGCTCAGTATCCTCACATGTGACAAACCAAGCCAGAGTTTTAAACAGAACAAAAGGATTACAGCCAACAAGGTAAGTATGTATTTGACCGTGTTTGTAACTCAGTTATAACTGAGGCTACTCAGATCATTCACTTAACCCTCGCGTCGTCCTGCAGGTCAAAATTGACCAGTTCTAAAGTTTGAAAATGTGGAAAAAAATATATTTTCACAGTGAAACTTCTGATGTCCACATTTTCAACATTTTTGGGAAATCTTTGAACATTTTTTGGTGGAAAAAAAGAAATGTTAAAAATATTTAAGAACATTCACAAAAAAAAATCAACCAAAATCCAGCGAAATTCGCTGGATTTTGGTTGATTTGTTTTGTGAATGTTCTTAAAGAAAATATTAGAAGTTTTATTGATATATATGGAATCACTTTAGATATTTTTAGGAAGATCTTTATACATTTTTTTGAAAATATTTCCAAGAATTTTTTTGCCACATTTGGGGGATTTTTTAAAAAAAATAAAACTTTTAAGGGAATTTTCTTAATTTCTTAATTTTCTTCCTGAAGGTTTTGCAAATTTTCAGAAATTTGCAGAATTTTTTTGCTGAATTTTTGGATTTTTTTCAGACAAGGAAACAATATTTTTGGTGCCCGTAAATGAGGACAACAGGACGGTTAAAAGGGTTTTATTGAAGCTTTCTTTTCTAAGGTAATAATTAACGCACCCAAATATTTTTATGGTTTTTAATTTTACAAAGATTAATGTATAATCTATTCCATCACAGAATCCAGAATATTAAAAAATTCCATAGCATAATACAGAATATACAGCGGTTAGGATCCGACTTCTCATGAGTAATTATTATAAATAATAATATTATTACCTTGGTGCTGCCTTCAGGGTCTAACACATTGACACAGGAAATGTACTCTTGCATCGCCTGCTCCGGCTCCATGTCTCCCAGCTGCTTCCAGGCTTGCCTGTTACGATAGCACAACTTATTTATCAGTCGTGTACAACACTACAGATGAACATTTTTATCTGCATTGCGTATTGGAATGATCAGCAAAAAATTTTGAAGTAAATAAAAACATCAGAGTAACACTGGTAAACACACAATGTGAAGTAGAGTTACAATAATTTAAGAACTGGTTAATAATATTAGTATTGTGAGTGTAATGAATACAATTTATTTAATAGTTTGTGACTTCAAGTTTAAAAGTGCTTCAAATTTAAACAGTAGAAATGAGGATTTTAGGTTTTTCACATGCAGACGTACAGTAACATGGGTGCAACTTGCATAGACGAGCTAGTCATCTCTCTATCAAACACACTAACAAGTACTTCAATTTAACCCTTGTGTCGTCCTGCGCGTCAAAACGGACTCGTTTAAAGTTTGAAAATGTGGGGAAAAAATATATTTTCACAGTGAAACTTCTGATGTCCACATTTTCAACATTTTTGGGAAATTTTTGAACATTTTTGGTGGAAAAAAGAAATGTTAAAAATGTTTCTTAAGAACATTCACCAAAAAAATTGATTTTTTGGTGAATGTTCTTAAAGAAAACATTAGAAGTTTTACTGATGTATATGTAATCACTTTAGATATTTTTAGGATTTTTTTTGGAAGATTTTTACTCAAGGGGCTGCTCAGTGGCATAGTGGTTAGCACTTTCGCCTTGCAGCGAGAAGGTCCCTGGTTCGAGTCCCGGCTTTCCCGGGATCTTTCTGCATGGAGTTTGCATGTTCTCCCTGTGCATGCGTGGGTTTTCTCCGGGTACTCCGGCTTCCTCCCACAGTCCAAAAATATGCTGAGGTTAATTGATTACTCTAAATTGCCCGTAGGTGTGAATGTGTGAGTGCTTGTTTGTCTTTGTATGTAGCCCTGTGACAGACTGGTGACCTGTCTAGGGTGTCCCCTGCCTTCACCTGAGTCAGCTGGGATAGACTCCAGCCCCCCCATGACCCTAGTGAGGAATAAGCGGTGTATAGATAATGGATGGATGGATTTTTACTCATTTTTTGAAAATATTTACAAGAATCTTCTTGTCAAATTTGGGGGATTTTTGTTTTTTTTTAAAAAAACTTTTAAGTGAAACTTTTAAGGAATTATTGGAATTTTCTTCCTGAAGGTTTTGCAAATTTTCAGAAATTTGGGGAATTTTTTTGCTGATTTTTTGGATTTTTTTCAGACAAGGAAACAATATTTTTTGTGCCCGCAGGACAACACGAGGGTTAAGCAATGCATCAATAATGGATAGACGGATTACAAAATATTTACTGTAACATGAAATGTAGGCCACATACCATTTTCTCTGTCCTTCAAAGTCAAAGAAGCCGGGCTTTGGTGTGTTACACTTTCCCACTTTGACCTGTGAATCAAAGAACAACTCATTCAGCTGATCTCATGTTACCGAGGTGTTAAACACAAATTGACAAACATGCTGCCACATTCACAGAATTATGATAAATTATCTTAACACACTTGAGAAGAAGAAAATTACAAAAGTCAGTGATCTTTGGTCCATTTTTAGGTTTATTGTGATGTACAGAAAGAGTAAAACCAAACCAAACTGGTCTTGAGAGGAACTAAACATGGTCACAGAATACATTAAGTTCAATAAAACTCTTCAGCCTGCCCAAAATGTGTCATAGATCCATTAATATATTAGAATCACCTGATTCTCTCCTCATTTTCAGGAGATGAATGTCATGTTTATACAATCTCTGTTCAGCCTGAACAACGTGTTCTGAGCAGGTGAAATGATGTATTGAGGGTTGACAAAACAATCTGATCAATCTTGCCTTGGACAGTTCACACATGGACCTTACCCACATATTATGATTTTCAGCTTCTGGTTATATTGAGCTTATGTGATTATGTATTTCCACATGCATATAATCCAAACGCTGGATTAAATGAACACAGACATAGTTGCATAGAGTTGAGCAGAATATTCTCCTGGTCAGTTTACTGTATTATCATAAGATGATCTTTCACTAATTTTCAGACAGTTTAGATGTATTTTTGTGAAGATGTATAGGAAAGTGTGTTTTGGTGGAATGTAAGTAATATTCTGCATCGTAATTGTTTTTAACCCTCCTGTTAATCTCATTTATGGGCACCAAAAAATATTGTTTCCTTGTCTGAAAAAAATCCAAAAATTCTGCAAAAAACCCCCCAAATTTCTGAAAATTTGTAAAACCTTCAGGAAGAAAATTCCAATAATTTCTTGAAAGTTTCCCTGAAAAGTTTTATTTAACAAAAATCCCCCAAATTTGGCAAGAAAATTCTTGTAAATATTTTCAAAAAATGAGTAAAAATCTTCCAAAAAAATCCTAAAAATATCTAAAGTGATTCCATATATATCAGTAAAACTTCTAATATTTTCTTTAAGAACATTCACATAAAAATCAACCAAAATCCAGCAAGTTTCGCTGGATTTTAGTTGATTTTTATGTGAATGTTCTTAAGAAACATTTTTAACATTTCTTTTTTTTCCCACCAAAAAATGTTCAAAGATTTCCCAAAAATGTTGAAAATGTGGACATCAGAAGTTTCACTGTATAAATACAGTTTTTCCCCACATTTTCAAACTTTAAAACGGGTCAATTCTGACCGGCAGGACGACACGAGGGTTAATTAATGAGCTGTTTGTGTAAAGATCCAAATCTAATCTTATATTATCTTATTACTCATCTTGTTGCCTAAAACTGTAGAATTTTAAAACATGTAACCAACTCAGAAAATGTTAGCTACAACTACTCTGCTTAAAGTTTACAATATTCAGTTAACATGACTAATTCTCATAACATTTAGTCAAAGTCAGCTTTATTGTCAATTCTTCAATATGTACGTAACATACCAAGAATCGGAATTTCATTACTCTCTCTTCATGCAACAGTAGACATTAAATAAAGACTTAGAAAATAAGATATTAAAGGGCAAAAAAGAACAAATGAAGCAAAATTAAAGAGCCGAGCAACAACTAAGAACTAAGAAAAGCAGAACTGAGTGATTTAATCGCACAGAATGAGATGTTTATCCATCAGATCGAAATTTACTGGAGTTTTGCCTCCTAAATGCGTTGCTCTGTGACTCAGGAAGGTGTTTTTGATACTAAATTTTCATGTGTGCTGCCAATTTTGCGGACAAAAATAAATTTGTTAATGTCTGACGCTCAGTTTCTTGTCAATAATCCTATATTATGTATATTCTGACACTGGAATCTGGAATTAATTGGAAATTTGGCCAATCTACCTACTTTCACCAACTCATCCATTTAAATATTCATCACTGACAGACCAATAGATGACAGATAAATTGGCCTGAAAGTGTCCTTAAATGCTATACGAGGGAAAACAAATAGATGCCCTCAAGAACCTATTTATCATTCATCTATTGGCTTGACAGATGAAGAATAATAGCAGATATCTGGTATATATCTATCATCTATGTATTGATTTTTAGTATAACAATGATTCCTGAGTTTTCTGTTCTCTGTAATTTGTAAGGTCTGTACTTTGCTATGCTAAGCGCTTTGAGATGCCATTTGTTGTAAATCTGCGCTACATAAATAAAATTTAATATAATAATTAATGAATGTATCATTAGATGAGGGAATGATGGACAGATGTGAGGATATTTATCAATGTTAGAGCCACAAACGGTGTCCATTTGAAGGTTATTGGCAGTTAATTGCGTTAACAGAGATTTTTCTAGCAAGTTTTCCAGCCAATCGGTATCCGTCTGCTGCAGTTAACCCGGTCCATGGCATGATATTATTATTATTTGCACAAAAACAGGAAATTCTAGAGACAAACCAGGGTTTCTGCAGAAATCAGCCAGTCAAATTTAATGCTTTTTAATGACATTTTAATGCTATATTGTAAAAATTTTAATGCTCTGACCATGAACTCCACAAATTACACTGGTTTGTTTTTGGTTGTAAAAGATGATTTTTCTATGAAAACTGTCCCTACATTTCACTATTTCTGAATCTGGAAATCACCCCTGACCACCCACAGGCTGCAGTCATTCTCTGAATTTCACGTTTTCTTGCGTTTTTTGCTGGAATTTCCATTTCCCAGCTCTCCTCCACTTTCCAAACATGCAATTTTTTTCAATTGTACCCGACCGACCGGAGCAATTATGGCAATGCTTCGGCATTTTTATGCAGATACACACATCTGACAAATCGCAGTCTACAATTACATATTATTATGATCAAATACTTTTTCTTGAAAACTGCAGAAAGAATTTTTAATGCCACTGTGAATGAAATTTAATGATTTTTAATGCCATTTAAGGCCTTAATTTTCGCAAAATCAATTTAATGTCTATTCATGCTTTTTAATACCCTGCAGAAACCCTGCAAATTTTAGCTGTTCATGTGGAGGAGAAGTGTGTATGTTGCATGTATAAAACCATGTAGGGCTGCAACAACGAATCGATAAAAATCGATTATTAAAAGCGTTGGCAACGAATTTCATTATCGATTCGTTGTGTCGCACGATTCATGCGTCACTCGCCATGTCACGGAGTCGTCTACTCCACCTGCAGAGCTTTGTCAATGCTGGATGACTGAAATAAAGTTTTGGGTTTTTTTAAATCAATGCTGGCTGACCGAAATAAAGTTTTGTTTAAAAAAACCAAAAAATTCCACCTGCAGAGCGAGTTGAACAGAGCGAGGTGGATGCAGAGCGGAGGCGGTATATTCAAAGGAAAAGTAAATTCAACAAATGAAACATGACCAGCACAGAGAAAACAGTTTGACCGAAGTCCTCAAAAGTGTGGCAGCATTTCACGCTTCACAAAACAAAAAACATGCGTAACATGCAAGCTTTACAAAAGTAATACGAGATGGAACAGGAGCACCACGGTGATGATGCAGCACCTGAAACAGAAACATGTTGGAGTCTCCGATGAGGATGAAGGAGCTCAACAGCAGATAAGTCACTACGTTATCCTACGTTTGTTCTGTTTTTAAGTGAGGAAACGTAACGTTGGTCTCTCTGCTAGCTCTCCTGATGCTAGTGTTAGCTGATTAATGACAGTGATAGGACACGTGTGTATGATACTTTTTATTTCACTTTAATCAGCTTAAGCAGGGTTTGATTATGCTTTAAGAATAAAGGTAACTTGCCCACAATGGTGCTAATAATTTAAAGATTAAGCTTCAAGTTTTAATTTTCTCACAAAGTCTGAGTGAAGACGCTGGTCTGTGTTGGAGTGAAGCAGGATGAACTGCATTTAGACCAAACGGGTTAAAGTAACTTCTTACGCCTCTGTCGATGGTTGAAGACGAATACTTCACTACAATGATCTTTTTTGCTCTGTCAGTCCAAATCTTCTCTTTCTGAATAAAGCGGCGGAAATTAAAAATGTCCTGTTTTTTTATCCGATTAATAAAAAAAAAAATAATCGACCAATTAATCGATTAAAATAATTGTTAGCTGTAGCCCTAAAACCATGATTAATCTAACACCTGTGAGTTGTGTCCTGCTCTCCTTTACACGTGGTTCAAACTGCCTACATTTTTATACACTTCATTATACACCTTCAGGGGCCTCACCTACACTGCAAAAAATACCTAGTCCATGTGTCTTATTTTTAGACAAAACGTCTCATCCCACTCGATTTAAGATAAATTCACTTAACAAGAGACATTTCAGCAGATGGAGGGACTTGTTTTAAGACAACGCATCTTAAATATCTTGTTAAGTCAAACAATCTTGAAATGATCTTGTTTTGAGTTGAATTTTACAAGTAAATAAAAATAAGTCAAAATAAGTTTGACCCTCATGTTGTCCTGCAGGTAAAATTGACCCATTTTAAAGTTTGAAAATGTGGGGGGAAAAAATATCTTCACAGTGAAACTTCTGATGTCCACATTTCGACATTTTTGGGAAATATTTGAACATTTTTTGGTGGAAAAAATGAAATGTAAAAAATGTTCTTAAGAAAATTCACAAAAAAATCAACCAAAATCCAGCAAATTTCACTGGATTTTGGTTGATTTTCATGTGAATGTTCTTAAAGAAAATATTAGAGCTTTTACTGATATATATGTAATCACTTTAGATATTTTAAGGATTTTTTGGAATATTTTTACTCATTTTTTGACAATATTTCCAAGAATTTTCTCGCCAAATTTGGGGGATTTAAAAAAAAAAAAAAAACTTTTAAGGGAAACTTTTAAAGAATTATTGGAATTTTCTTCCTGAAGGTTTTGCAAATTTGCAGAAATTTGGGGAATTTTTTTGATGATTTTTGAGATTTTTTTCAGACAAGGAAACAATATTTTTGGTGCCCATAAATGAAGACAGCAGGAGGGTTAATACAGTTCAAATTAGGAGGTTACATGAAAGCAAAAATCTATTTTTGAGTGAAAAACTTCTATTTTTTAAGCATGTCTGGCTCATTTTAAGACACCTAAGCTTGACAATCCTGGTAAAAATATAGCTTAAAATAAGTTTTCCCAGTTAATTTTAAGATCTCAATATTCTAAATATCATATCTTATTTTAAGAAATCTTACCAAGCCATTTTTCACTTGTTCTGTTGGCAGATTTTTTTCACTTATTTCAAGGTAAAAGCTCCTTAAAATAAGTTTTTTTGTTTGTTTTGAGAGGGGAATTTTTTCCAGTGCACCTATAGAACCCACAGGTAAATGAAGAGTAACTGTGTGTTTTTGTCATTTCAAGCCACGTTCTGCTCGTACCTGAAGGTTTAAACCTCCCCAGCCCTCACCTGCTTGTACCGGGCGTACAGGTAGAGCAGCTGGTCCTTGCTGGCCGTCTGGATCAGCTCTCTGACGCGGTCGGCGGCAGCCTCGAACTCCCGCTCCAGCTCCTCTCCCTCCGGCCGGTCCCCCATCTCCATGGCGCTGCAGTCAAACTTACCCAAGCCCAAGTCCGAGTCCGAGTCCGAGCCGGCCCCACCGAGCGGCTCCCCGGTGTCTGGCCGAGCTGGGTCGGTACCTGAGCCCGTCGCAGTTTCCGGAGAGGACGACGGAGAAGCAGAAGCCATTGTTGTTGTTATCGTCGGTTTCGCACCGAGTCCCGGGAGGAGAGCCGCCGAGCCGAGCGAGGACCGAGGGAAGCGGGCGTATAGCACCTGTCTGGCGGCCGTTTGTGAGGTATTTCGGCGGTCGGTTCGGTTTTAATCCGTTATCGGCGAGAATCCGTGACAGTCGGATGTGTTTCTGCCGTTTGTCCGTCTCTGGTACTGTCCACTAAAAGCGCCGGATGGAGCGGTTGCTGGGGAAGAAAGGTTCCGGCTGCATGTCGCTGTGGGGAAACACGGTGGTTTGGCGGAGAGAAAAAGACGTTTAACCCTCCTGTTGTCCTCATTTATGGGCACCAACCATTTACAAAAAAATCAACCAAAATCCAACGAAATTCACTGGATTTTGGTTGATTGTTTTGTGAATGTTCTTAAAGAAACATTTTTAACATTTCTTTTTTTTCCACCAAAAAATGTTCAAAAATTTCCCATAAGTGTTGAAAATGTGGACGTCAGAAATTTCGCTGTGAAAATATTTTTTTCTCCCCACATTTTCAAACTTTAAAACGGGTCAGTTTTAACCCTCAGGACAATACGGGAGTTAATAGTCAAGGTCATCTTTTATAATCTTATCAACATCATAGAAGAGCAGCTTTAATTCCCCTGCAGTTTAATAACAGTGAATATGAAGCTCTGTCTAGAATATTTAGCCTCATGACTCTGAGGTTTATACTTTGGTTTTCACCATTAAATCTAATCTTGAGTGCAGCAGTGACTCAGAGACAAGCAGCCATTCAGCAGAACAACATGATTCACTGCAGCACTCTTTACTCTTTGATGGAACCAGAACTTCACTGTAAAACACCCACATCACAGCTATTAATGGTCACATAACATAAATATACGCGTTTTTTTCATTTGTAGTTCATTTAAATTGTCTAATTTGCATATTTAGACAACTACAGAATTTAAAATCTTTTAAAGTTCTAATAACTTAAGTTGAATGAATGAATGAAAGCTGAAAGTTCACTGAACTCAATAACTTAACCCTCGTGTCATCCTGCGGGTCAAAATTGACCCAGTTTAAAGTTTGAAAATGTGGAAAAATATATGTTTTCACAGTGAAACTTCTGATGTCCACATTTTCAACATTTTTGGGAAATCTTTGCAGCCACGTCCAGGGAGGTTGTCTACAGTCCCATGGATCTTAAATTTCTGAATAATATGTGCAACTGTAGTCACAGGAACATCAAGCTGCTTGGAGATGGTTTTTCTTTCATTAACCGAGGGGTACCAACAATTTTGTCCACGTGTGTACGTGGCTTTGCTAAATGAAATTGTCAAGTTGTAGAATGACTAGTTTAATGACTTTCTTGTCCAGTAAGAGAATCAGTCTTCAGTTCTGAATTCTAATTGGTTATTACTGAAATTAGCATCATTTTCATTTAATTAAACTGAAAGTCATTAATACAAGAGCTTCTGTTGATAACTGTCATTAATCCTGCAGCCACAGTTTTATGTTAAAATGCATTGACACAGTTTGTCCAGCAGATGCTGCTACTGACTTGTTGATGTTTTACCTTTGGGACTGCCAGGAACACTGAGAGTTTGTCCCAACAAAAAGTTCACCAAACAAAATGAAAATGGACTCAATGAAGAAATAATTCAGCAAAACCTTAAATCAGACCAATCATTGAATTTGTGTTGAAACAAAACAGTTTTATGACGCACAAAATGAAAGAAATATTGACCCAATGTCAGGATTATTTCTGGTTTTACCCTGACTTCACTATATGTTGCATACATGTCAATGTATATAGACAACAACAACAACAAAAAAAAAAATAAAGTACCTGTAGCTCATTTTAATGTTCTTGTGAAACTCAAACCACAACAAAGTCACTAAAGAATCTCAATTCTGCCTCTTAATTAAATGCTGCAAGATCGAAGTTTAATTTAGAATATTTAAAGTTGCAGTTGGATGAGTTGGACTGACAAAACAATGTTGTGTTAACTTAATATTGTGTGTAATTTCAATTCAAATTTCTGTGTTAGTCGATTTAAAACTAAATCCAAGTCGAGGTCATTGATGACCGAGAGATTTACAGTCATGATTTAAAGGTGAAATAATATATGCACATAAATACTTTTTTTCTATGATTATATTAGATGTTTGGAATTTTGCAAAAGAAGGAAAATTTGTAAAATAACAGTTCGAAAAATATTTACCATTTTTTAGTACTTAATATACTTTTTTTCAAATAACAGTAGATATGTGGAAATTCAAATTTTTAAAAAACATATAAAATGCAATAAACAATTGTGTAATTTTAAGATTAAATATTGTTTAAATATTCATCTTAAAAGTATTTATCATTTTTGATATCTTACAAATATAAATCATTTTTCTTTCAAATAATGGCTAATATCTGGAAAATAACAATATTTGTTTTTACTGATTTACATACATAAAAAAAGCGGAACTATACCAAATAAATAAAAACAGATTTTGATGTGGATATTATTTAGACAAACCACCAATTAAAAAAATAAATGCATGGTTATTATTTACAGCTGTGACTTATTTTCTTTTTAAAAGTATAAATCAATATTTTATTCTGTAATTTTTTCAAGATATTATTTGTAATTTAACAGTTTACAGGGTTATTTGCCATTTTTAGCAACTTTATTTACATATAATTTCTTTCAAATATTGACAAATGAGTTAAAATTTGTGTCATTTTACATCTAATGTAAAATAAAAACATTTATAAAAACACAGCTTCTTTTATTTCTACATTACTTACAGTTTTCCTGTTTCTTTTATAAAGTTAACATTTAAAGTAATACTTTTTTGTGATTTTGCTACTTTTTATCTGTAATTTACCATCTTAAAAACATCTACCATTTTAAACATCCAACTACCCAACAATTAAAAAACTAACATTTCTCTTTCAAATAATGGTGAATATCTGGAAAATAATTATATATTTTACTATTTTAAATGCAGAAACAAACAACAACAACAAAAAACACTAATATAGTTATCTCACAGTGTAGCTTTACTAAAATGTCCTAAAATAAGAAAAAACACAAAAATGAAGAAATACAGTACAGATTTTTTATGTGGACCTTTTTTTTTTTTTTTTTTACAGCTGTGGCATTTTTTTTAAAAAAATTAATTTTTTTTGAAAATACAAACCACCAAATGAATGAATGAATTAAAAATGCAGATTTTTGATGTTGACATTATATAATTTATTACAAATTTTCAAAAAAAATAACATTTAACAGTGTAAATCAGTACAGGAGATATTTTCTGTAATTTAGCAGTTGACCAAATTATTTGCCATTTCTCAGTACTTAATCTACACATTTCTTTCAAATAATGAATAATGTCATTAAAAATAGTGTAATTTTACATCTAATATAAAATAAAAAATATTTAATAAAAAAACTTTTTTTAACGCCTACATAATTTACAGTTTTGGCCTATTTTTATGATTACCCTGGTGCCGTCTTCCAAGTCAAACTGACCCGTTTTAAAGTTTGAAAATGTGGGAAAAAATATATGTTTTCACAGTGAAACTTCTGATGTCCACATTTTCAACATTTTTGGGAAATCTCTGAACAAATCCAGTGAAATTTGCTGGATTTTGGTTGATTTTTTGTGAATATTCTTAAAGAAAATATTAGAAATTTTAATGATATATATGTAATCACTTTAGATATTTTTAGGATTTTTTTTTCAAAAAGTTTTACTCATTTTTGGAAAATATTTACAAGAATTTTCTTGCCAAATTTGGGGGATTTTTTTAAAATAAAATTTTTAAGGAAAACTTTTAAGGAATTATTGGAATTTTCTTCCTGAAGGTTTTGCAAATTTTCAGAAATTTGGGGATTTTTTTTGCTGATTTTTGCTGAAGGAAACAATATTTTTTGGTGCCCGGAAATGAAGACAACAGGAGGGTTAACATGTAAATTCACACTTTTTGCGGTTATTTTTCCTATTTTTTGTCTGTAATTTACCACAACTTGTAAAATAACAGGAAAATCTACGTTTGAAGTGTTTAAAAGTAGATTTTTTACAGTGTGCTGTTGGATAAAACTGTGAGTCTAAATGTCAAAGTCTGAACTTTTGATCTGTTTTTTTTGCAGACTCACAACAACACCCTCCTCGGACAGCTTTATGAACCGAACAGATTCCCGGTGGGTGGTTTCGGTTCTTCACGGTGCCAACAGTCCGTCCGGTGCCGCTGCGCGCCCTGTGACGCAAACACGTCGCTGTGGCTCATTGCGATGGCGGACCGCAGTGTCCCCAGACCTGCCCAGGGAGGCACCGAGCAAAGTCACTGAAGCTCCGCCGAGCCGCCGCACCGGACACCACCTGTTCAAAGCCGGACGCCGTCTTCACCGAGCCTCCCTCTGGAACCGTAGCATGACGGACCGGACCCGCTCGGAGCCAGAAGTGGAGTGAAGCCGCGGAGCGCACCGGGCGGACGAGCCGCATGTTGAGCCCGCAAGTTCACTGACACAACAAAAAGTCGCGTCGACGGCGAACGGAGAGCCGCTGAACGGATTTAACGGAGCTCTGAGGGGGACAGCGGTTCCGGCAAAATGAAATTCGCGGAGCATCTTTCGTCCCATATCACTCCGGAGTGGAGGAAACAGTATCTCCAGTATGAGGTAAAGTGGAAACCAGCCTCCAATTCCAATAAAAAACCTCCTGAATGTGGACGTGGAGGGAAGAAATCAGGTTTTAAGTGTTTGGGTGAACGGAACGAGTCATTTTTAACTCTTATAAAAGGTGTTTTAAATCCATAAATGTGTATTTGTTTCAGTTTGAGAGCAGCTCACTCCAGAGAGCAATAAAGCAGCAGAGATAAGGGAAGCCCTTTTGTTTATGGAGGGGAAATTGACTGCGGTTGTTAAGAGCCATGGGGAGCATTCAGTTTTTATTATTGCTGTTTGCTGAGTTTATGACACAGAAAAATGAACAAAATTAACCAAACAGCTGAGTCACTTTAATGCTGGTACAACTAACAACATCAGTTTTTCTCTTCATTTGAACAATTCATAAACCAGATATTTTCAAAAAGCTCCATAAATAATTCATTGTAGCTTTCATTGTGTGTTGATTTTTCACGTTTTCTTTACAGGTTTGAATTCTTGTAATAATTCTTTGCAGAAATGAGCATTGTCAGTTTCATTTTTCAGTGTTTCTTATTTTCTTGTCGTTATTTAGTGTTTTTTTTCCGTCACATAACAGGTTGCATGCATGAAAAAGGGAGAAGAATGCTTATAAGTCCAACAAAAAGTCACATTTTTTGCATTGTACTGTGATTTTTATTAATTTCATCACATGAAATGAGCACAAAGGTGACACAAATTATGATTTTCTGCAAAAAAATCCAATTAGCATTTTAAATTTTTGCTTATTTTTCTGCCTGAGGTTTGAAAACAGACATGCATTGACACCGTTTTCCCAGAATTTGAAGATTTGCTTGTGTTTTTAGCATCTTGCACCGAGAAAAAATGAGCGTTTCAATCAACCGAAAGCTGCAGAGCTGCATCCAACATGATGTTCCGTCTGCTTTCTGGATCCAGGAGCATCTTTGTGTGCACACATGCTCTTTGTTGGCTGCTGTTCTGCACTTGAGGAGTGTTTTATTTTCTCACCCCACTTCTTCTTCTTCTTCTTTACACTCCGTCTGCACATTAGGAGCTTCAGCGCAGACACGCAGCGACAGGACGGGCTGCTCACTTCCATTTAGCTCCATGAATTATAGACAAAGACCCCCGTTCTGTTCCCCCTCAGCTGCAGCAGCAGACTCAACGCAGGCGCTGGTTTTATTTTGGTAACATGCCCTGAATGTTATTGTTAAGTTTGGACCTCCTCAGCTTGAATGAAGACATCATCAGGCTGTATAATAATTAAAGTAGAGGGGGGAAAAATGAAAGAGTCGGATATTCTGTGGAAAAAGCTGCACAGAGGTCAAATGTGCAGGAGGGTGTAATTTGGATGTGAACATCCCGGCTCTGTGGTGTCTTTGTATGTGCAGACTGGAGGGACAGATGCATGGCCATACCAGCCATTTTACACCTCCAGTCTTCAGCGTCGCTCTCGCTGACCTGAGATGGATGGTGATGGGTTTTTTTTCTCTGTCATCTGTCTTCAGTGCTGCAACAGTTTCAGCACATTTGACAACCTCAAACCTGACATTTAAGTTGATTAATTCAGAGCGTTTTTGCAAGATTTGCAAGCAACTGTTGAAATTAGATGCATTTTTGTCCATTTAGGGAGGCTTTTTGAGGTCTGTACACGCTGCAGAAATACTAGAAAATAGAATTCACATGGAGTCAAGGTCAGCGTTTGGCTTTTCTGACCACATATGTGACTCGCCGTTGTTGAATTATGCAGAACGAGAGAGTTGTTTTCTCCTGTCTATACGCTTTGTATTCTTCTTGAAATCTGAATTATATATAGGATGCGGAGCGAGGATGTGTTTTTTGTGTGTCGCAGGAGGTTTGGGTCTTTGTCTGACCTCTATAAACAGCATTAACTCCTGGTTGGGTGGGGCAGGAGGGTGGGAGGGTCATGCCCAAACCCTGAGACAACACAGCAGATTAGAATAGGTGGAAAGTTGAATTCTACAAGGAAAGTTGGCTGATTTAGTGATAAAAACAGACTTTAAATGAGATTTTTGTGGGTTTCCTGTAGAGCTGCATCCTTCACAATGTGTTTATTCTGCATTGTGGCCAAAACTGCTGCTGCATTGTCATTTTTTTATGCAGTTACTCAATTATATGATAGAATTCCGGCAGGTTATCATAACGACGCTTCCACAGCGGCTCCATCTCTGCTGCTCACGTACTTATTGGCTGGTTTGAAGTGATATTCTTGCCTTTGTGTGCCGCTGGTGCCATTAATTAACCTTCTCTGAACATTTTTTGGGTAGAAAAAAGAAATGTTAAAAACGTTTCTTAAGAACATTCACAAAAAAAAAACCCAATTTTGATTTTGGATTTTTTTTGTGAATGGTCTTAAAGAAACTATCAGAAGTTTTACTGATATATATGGAATCACTTTAGATATTTTCTAGGATTTTTTTGGATGACTTTTACTCATTTTTTGAAAATATTTACATGAATTTTCTTGCCACATTTGGGGGATTTTTTAAAAATAAAACTTTTAAGGGAAACTTTTAAGGAATGATTGGAATTTTCTTCCTGAAGGTTTTGCAAATTTTCAGAAATTTGGGGAATTTTTTTGCTGAATTTTTGGATTTTTTTCAGACAAGGAAACACGATCTTTTGGTGCCTGTAAATGAGGACAACAGGAGGGTTAGCCTGCTGCCCGTTTATTTGGGATTTTTTGGGGTTTTTTGAACACTCTATTGTGCAGATTACAGTTTAGATGGGTCAGCCGGTTTCCATGCAGATGAGGCAGGGAAAATCCAGCCCTCAGTTAGTCGGGAAGCTCATCGGAACGTGAAAACATTGACAAGGTGATTGAGTGATCGAGTAATTAGGTGTTCGTGCTTCATCCTCAGGGAGTGGACTTATAAACCTGTATGCTAAACAGCTGTGAGATTCCTGCCAAACTCTGGAGGTTTGTGCCAAAACACTGAAGGACGGAGGCTGATTTCAAGTGTTCTTTTTCTTCTTAATTGAGGGAGAGTTTAGAATTAATCTTCTGCAACTGTTGTGTAACTGCAGCGAACAGCGCAGGTACAAAGGAAGAATGAGATGCAGGTGTGTAGGCGGCAGAACAAGGCCACTTATGCATTTACCTCTGCAGTCTAATCACTTGTATGAGCTCAGATGAGGAGGAGGAGGAGGAGGAGGAGGAAGAGGAGAGAGCATGTAGAGACTCAGATTTACAATTCAAAGTAAACAGCAGATGTGCGTTTGATTTCAGTTTCTGATTACTGTTTGTTCGAGACTTTATTTAAACAGCACTTTTCATACAATTAAAATGTAACACAAAGGAATTAAAATGCAGTAAAACAATACGAACCACCCCCAACATTATTTTATAAGTGAAGGACTCAAAATCACACAGATTGAGGAACTGAGGAAATTCTATCCTAAATAACACATGCAATTAGGAAACACCAAACAAAATAAAATAACAGCCAAATAAATAAGCCAAATAAATGGAAATAAAATAATACAAAAATAAAAATTATACATAAAAATAAATATAATTAAATTAAATAACTCACAATATAAATAATTAAATAAATAAATATTACATGTATTCTTAAAATATAGATAGGTAGATGGGGAAAAGCGAAAATAGAAATCAAAATTAAAAAAAAAAAACTAAAATAAAAAATATTTTAAAAAGGAAGTAGTCAATGATACATTGAATAGACTAAAATCTGTACCTAAATGGAGAAAAATAATAAATAAAAATATTTTTTAATACGTAGAAAAATCACTTAATAAAATTAGTTATGAGAAAAATGAATATAATAAATATAATATCTATTCTTAAAATATAGATAGGTAGATGGGTAAAGACCAAAATAGAAGTCCAACATTTCTAAAAACTAAATAAGAAAATAATAATCAAAAATGAAATAAAGAATAATACATTGAATAGACTAAAATATGTAAATACATGGAAAAAAATTAAATGAAATTAGTTAATTTTAATAAATAGAGAAATCGGTCACAAAATTAGTCCACAGATAAATAAATGAAATAAATATCATATTTATTCTTGAAATATAGATAGGTAGATGGGTGAAGGACAAAATAAAAGTCAAAATACCTAAAAACTAAAAAAAAAAAAAATCTAAAAAAATAATAAATAAAATTTGTGTCAAGCAGAAATCGCAAAATTAGTCCTAAGAGAATTAAATATAATGAATAAATATTCTAATAAATAAATAAAAGACATTTAATTTAAATCAATTTTAAAAAGTATCTATTGTTGAAATATAGATAAAAATGTGGAAAATAAATCGAAAAAAAATAAAATCAAGCAACAAATGATACATTGAATTCACCAAAAATATGTAAATAAATAGAGAAAAATAATAAATTAAATTTGTTCATTTTAATAAATAGGGAAATTTATCAATAAAATGTGTTCTGAGATAAATAAGTGAAATAAATGTAATAAATAGAGTAGCCAAAATACCTAAAAACAGAAAAAGAAAATTCTTAAAAAAAAAAAAAAAAAAGTAATAAATGATACATTCAATAGCCTAAAATAGGTCAATAAATACAGAAAAATAATAATAAAATTAGTTAACTTTAATAAATTGTGAAATCAATCAATAAAATTAGTTCTAGGAAGAGAAATAATTCAATAAAAATCCATCAAATCAATCAAAAGCCTGGCTTAAAAGGTTCATCTTGGTTTTTCTTTTAACCCTCGTGTCGTCCTGCGGGTCAAAATTGACACGTTTGAAAGTTTGAAAATGTGGGAAAAAATATATTTTCACAGGGAAACTTCTGATGTCCACATTCTCAACATTTTTGGGAGATTTCTGAACATTTTTCGGTGGAAAAAAGAAATGTTAAAAATGTTTCTTAAGTACATTCACATAAAAATCGAAATTCGCTGGATTTTGGTTGATTTTTTTGTGTTCTTAAAGAAAACATCAGAAGTTTTACTGATATATATGTAAAGACTTTAGATATTTTTAGGATTTTTTTGAAAGATTTTTACTTATTTTTTGAAGATATTTCCAAGAATTTTCTTGCCAAATTTGGGGGATTTTTTAAAAAAGGGAAGCTTTTAAGGAATTATTGGAATTTTCTTTCTGAAGGTTTTGCAGTTTTTCATAAACTTGGGGAATTGTTTTGCAGAATTTTTGGATTTTTTTTTCAGACAAGGAACAGTATTTTTTGGTGCCCATCACCACAGTGAGGTTTGTTTTTGTTTCATGCACAATGAAAACTGTGCATAAAACTGACAGATAATCTACAGTGAGTGCATTTAAAGTGTGATTTATCAGCGTGTTCTGCAGTGTGAACATTATGTATACAACATTCACGGCACGCCGACCGCTGAGATCCTCCTCCTCTGTACCTCCCTCCTTCCTTCCATCCTCACCTCGACGTTCCTCCCCCACTGGGAGGACATCTGGTCCCCGACCAGACCTGCCCTCTGCTGCCTCCTCCCCTCTCCTCCCCTCTCTCCTCCTCCTCTCCTCCCCTCTCTCCTCCTCCTCCTCTCATCCTCCCCTCTCTCCTCCTCCTCTCTCCATCCTCTACACTCCTCTTTCAGGGATCCACTTAGCTGCACATTCAAGTGATCCATCGGCTTTCTGCTCCGAGCCGTGGATCTCTCCAGGCTGCTGATTCTCAATAACAAGCATCGAGCATCATAGAGGAAACATTTCTAGTCCTCAGATACGTCCGTTAGCGTCCACTTAAAGGATTTATTTCAAAGACAGCGTTTAATCAACAGGAGGCTCTTCAGCTCTGGTGTGACACAGTGACAGTGTTTGTGTTGCTGAGTGTCATCATGTTAATGCAGGGTCACTACAACTAATGGCTTCTAGTACGCTGTAAAATAACAAGGGTAACATTTCAGCATCTAGTGCACCAAAAAAACACAGGAAAATAACAGAAAATAGCCATCTAATAACAATACAGCTATTTTCCATGATTACATGCATGTTTTAGCCTTAATTTTACATTAAATTAAGCGTTTTTGTTTTTTTAACTTTATTGGTATTCAATGAAGGATATTTAAATGCATAAAAACAATAGTAATAGGCATGTACATATACATATATATATATATATATATATATATATATATATATATATATATATATATATATATATATATATATATATATATATATATAATGATAAAAACTACATTTTTACAGATGACCACTGTTTAAACAGTAATTTTCCATAGATAATAAACAGAAAATACATATTCTAGCCTTAATTTTACATTAAATTTTGTATATTTTTTTCCTTTTTTAATATTCAGTGAAAGATATTTACATGTACAAAAGCAATCAAAGTGCATATATTATTTAATACTAATAGACACATCATAAAAAAAATATATATATATATATATATATATATATAAGGATAAAAACTATATTTTTTACACATTACCAGTGTTTAGAGATGTCATACACTGATAAAAGCACATTTATTTAGCATTTTTATCTAATTTAACAAACAAATTTATGTAAAATTACAGAAACAATAATTTTCTGTTAATTGTCACTAATTGTATCTAATTTTAGAAATGTATTTACAATATTAACTTGAATTTAGCAGGTTTTTATATTAAATAGTACAGAAAATCACAAGAAATTTGTATGAAAAATTTATTTTTTAAATATAAATGTATTAGTTTTAACTTTACATCAAATGAGAATTTTATAGAACATTATAACAACCACTATTATAATAATAAACAAAAGAAAACAAATGAACCAGCTGAGATTCCTACACAGAAATGTCACCAGTTATGCATAATAATGTGCATCAAAAATAAAAGCTTGAAGCGTTATGGCTGATAATTCAAATTCAGATTCCTGAATCTGATTTTTTTTTTTAAAAAAAGAGCAGTTTTTAAATATAAAATACATGAAAGATATTCTAGTAACACTAAGTCGATCAGCACTTTCTGCAAGCCTCAACTGTCGGTACTTTTTAATCGCAAATGCATTTTATTAGCCTGTTTATGTTCAAAAAAATGGGAATTTTATTATAAGTTGCCAGTTTTTAATATCATTTTACATTAGATGTGCAAATTTCAGTCTGTTTTTTGTAATTTTATAAATAGTTTAATGTATTTAGCAAGCATGAATAAATAATAGTAAAGTAAAGAGTACAAATTCAGTAAAATTCTGTATTTTTCCAGTGTAGGTTTGCATTACTTATTGTCTACAGGTTTCAGCGCTGATTACTGCCGAGGCTGCAGGTTCATCAGAATTCCCCAGAGAGCCGCCCTGCCCCCCTCCTCCCGTCACCATGGCGATGCCTCCACCTTAATGAACGCCCCACTCCGTCTCAATCTCAGTTTCTGTTTCCCACCTATTAGCCGGCTATGGCGGCCGGTAGTCATTAGCCAGGAATTAGTCTGAGCCGAAGCTGCCCGGTTGCTCTCCTGTGATGTTTGTGAGACCAGATAGAGACTCTGATGGAAAATTAAATGTTTTCCTCTTTTGTGTTTAGTGTTGGAGAGTCAGAGTGGATGTTTTACACGGAGGAACAGGACTTTAGTAGCAGCAGTGTGGATTTCTGTCCACCTACACGCTGGGTTTCTCACGCTGATCGCTCACATTATGTTACACAAACAGCCGGTTTTATATAAACCTGCATGCAGACAGGAAAACATACAGTTTGGTGACAGAATTTCCCCCTTAACCCTCCTGTTGTCTTCATTTATAGGCACCAAAAAACATGGTTTCCTTGTCTGAAAAAATCCAAAAACTCAGCAAAAAAAATTCCCCAAATTTATGAAAATTTGCAAAACCTTCAGGAAGAAAATTCCAATAATTCCTTAAAAGTTTTTTTTTAAGTTTAAAAGTTTTATTTAAAAAAAAAAAAAAAAAATCCCCCAAATTTGGCAAGAAAATTCTTGTAAATATTTTCAAAAAATGAGTAAAAATCTTCCAAAAAAATCCCCCCAAAATATCTAAAGTGATTCCATATATATCAGTAAAACTTCTAATATTTTCTTTAACAACATTCACAAAAAAATCTACCAAAATCCAACAAATTTCAAAACATAAAAAACATTTTTAACATTTCTTTTTTTTCCATCAAAGATTTCCCAAAAATGTTGAGAATGTGGACATCAGAAGTTTCACTGTGAAAATATATATTTTTTCCACATTTTCAAACTTTAAAACGGGTCAGTTTTGACCCGCAGGACGACACGAGGGTTAAGATCATCAAAGATAGCCAAAGTAAACACAAAATGCAGTTTTTAGATGATGATTTTATTTATTAAAGGAAAAAAAACTATTCAAATCTATGTAGTCCTGTGTGAAAAAGTAATTGCCCCCTAAACCTACTGACTTATAGGGCCACCCTCAGCAGCAACAACTGAAATCAAGTGTTTTCTAGATGATATTTTGTCTAAATCACCCCACATTTACCATATATACATGCAAAATCCATGAACTCTGTGAACTTGAACATCCAGGACAGCGAAGTAGTGTCTCGTGTACAGACAGTTTTTTGTGTCTTTTGGTTTGGTGTTTGCAGGCAATAATTTTTAATCTTCCATTTCCTCACCAGGCATTCAAGGATATGCTGTATGCGGCGCAGGACCAAGCTCCGTCCATAGAGGGTAAGGAGACCCCCTGTTTTTATAAGAACAGACAGACAGACAGACGGACAAAAACACATTCACAGACACACACTTACATACCCAGTGGCCCCTGTTTGGGCATCCCCAGAATAACAGCCTCTCCTCGGCTAAAAATAGGCGGAAATTATTGCCGCTACTCGCTGCACACTCTGTGACTCAACAAGGCCAAAGCCAATTACTAAATCATTACCTTCTAGCTGCTATCAGAACCTCTGTGAGCCAACAGGCAGCAGGTGGAAGGAGGAAGGTGAAGAAGACTGCTTCTGAGTGTTGTTTTTAATGTTTGTTGACACCATTTAACCCTTGTGTCGTCCTGCGGGTCAAAACTGACCCGTTTAAAAGCTTGAAAATGTGAAAGAAAAAAAATACTTTCACAATGAAACTTCTGATGTCCACATTTTCAACATTTTTGGGAAATCTTTGAACGTTTTTGGCAGAAAAAAGAAATGGTAAAAATGTTTCATAAGAACAGTCACAAAAAATTTTTGCTGGATTTTGGTTGATTTTTTTGTGAATGTTCTTAAAGAAAATATTACAAGTTTTACTGATATATATATGGAATCACTTTAGATATTTTTAAGATTTTTTTGGAAGATTTTTACTCATTTTTTGGATAATATTTACAAGAATTTTCTTGCCAAATTTGGGGGATTTTTTAAAAATAAAACTTTTAAAAAATTATTGGAATTTTCTTCCTGAAGGTTTTGCAAATTTTCATAAATTTTGGGAATTTTTTTGCAGAATTTTAGGATTTTTTTCAGACAAGGAAACCATATTTTTTGGTGCCTGTAAATGAGGACAACAGGAGGGTTAAAGTGGCTGCAGGAGTGGGAGTGATTAGACGACATGCTGAAGCCAACATGGCAGAGCTGGAGCAGTGCAGACGACAGCACAGATAAAGAAGGCCACCGGCTATAATTACTCTCTGGCATTAGACTGAAAGTGCTGCGTGATGACGACAAGAATGTGAACCATTTGTTTCATTTCAGTTTGTGGGAGTAAACAAGTTTCTTTAGTTGCAGGTTGTACTTTACGACGCGCTAACGGAGCGTGTATGGAGATATAAATCAGGGAACGTCCTCCACACGGCTGCACAGAGTGACTTCTGCTCTGTTTGCATGTCTGGGATGAGGGCGTGTGTGTGTGTGTGTGTGTGTGTGTTTGTGCACGTACAGTAATAGGTTTTCAGTGTTGTGCAACTCGCCCCTCGTGCAGCTGCAGCTCAGTTCCAGCAGAGCGACTTGATGTAGATGGAAGTACGATGTGATTCTATTCACGAGTGACAACAGAGTCACTGAGCCGCTGTGGAAGGCAGAGCTGTCTGTGTGTGGTAGTGTGTGTTTGTGAGTCGGCTTCAGGCATAAAGATCGCTTTCAGATGTTTGCTGACTTGATTTTTTGCTGCAGTAGGTGTGAAAGTAGCCCCCGAGGATTTCTTATGTAAAATCCTCTATGAAAAGCAATTTAATCCTCTGAACCCCCAAACCTACCAACAGGTTTGGAATCAAGTTGTCTTGAAAAATGTCAGTTTTTTAGAGCTGAAAACTGTAAAAACAGAAGGAATCGTCAGATTTTCAACTTTGTATGCATCATGTTTGGCTTAAAATCATCATATTTCATCAAAATCGCTTGTTTCAGCATGTTTTTTTTCAACCTTCGTGTCGACCTGTGGGTCAAAATTGACCCATTTTAAAGTCTGAAAATCTGGAAAAAAATATTTTCACAGTGAAACTTCTGATGTCCATATTTTCAACATTTTTGGGAAATCTCTGAACATTTTTTGGTGGGAAAAAAATGTTAAAAATGTTTCTTAAGAACATTCACAAGAAAATCAACCAAAATCCAGTGAATTTCGCTGGATTTTGGTTGATTTTTTTGTGAATGTTCTTAAAGAAAATATTAGAAGTTTTACTGATATATATGGAATCACTTTAGATATTTTTAGGATTTTTTGGGAAGATTTTTACTCGTTTTTTAAAAATAGTGTTTATCATTCTTTGTAAAACACAATAATCACAGAAATCATTTTTCTTTATTTTATGATGTGTCCTACTGTACAGAAGACATTCCTGAGGTCTCTTGTACCCTTTGGTACTTTGGACATTTTCAGCTTCTGTGAATGAATGTGCTGCTGTGTTGTTGCTCAGACTTATTTAAAGCACAATTTCAATCAATTACTCATGTCATTTAGTAGAATGCACAATAGTGAAACAACTACGTAGAATTTACAACTTTACAAAAACTTTCCAATATCTAACGATATATTTAACAAATATTACAACCTGGTAAGAAAACCTTTTAAAATGAGGGATTTGTACCATGATTTTGTTCACTGTGTTTGTGTTTTGTTGTTGATTTATGTGTGTCACAATGCACAGAAGATATGTTTGAGTTCTCTGTACGTTTAGCCATGGCTCTGCTGTTTCCATGGAGGTGCAGGACTTTATATTGCAGTGAAAAATGATCCCATATTGAGGAAAAATGCAACAGAAAACCCTCAGAGACTGCAGGTTATTTAAGCTGTGTTGCTGTTCTGATTTTTGAATTAATTTTTTTGATGCACAAGAGTGAAATAAATAAGTCAAGGAGTAGACATGACTGCACAACATTTTACAATATGGAACAAACGAATAGTAAAAAAATAAAGCAATAGTAAAACTGAGCAGGAATCCTTTAAAATGAAGCAAATGCAGCACAGATTTTGTTCACTGTCTTTGGATTTATGTTGTCAAGCTGCACAGAAGGCATTTTTGAGTTGTTCTCTTTGTAGTCATGGTTGTGCTGTTTCCATAGAGGTGCAGAACTTTATTTTGTGATGAAAAATGACCCATAGTGAGGAAGAAAAGGGGTAAAAAACGGCCAGAAACTCAGAGTTATTTTAGCTGTTTCTTTGGCCGTTTGCTTGGTTTTATGTTGTCAGCTGTACAGAAGGCCTTTGTGAGTTTTCTGTCCTTCTAGTCGTGGTTGTGCTGTTTCCATAGAAGTGCAGGACTTTATTTTGCGGTGAAAAATGAGCCCACAGTGAGTAAAAATGCAACAGGAAACCCTCGGAGACTGCACATGAATGCTAACTGGCTGCATTGTGATTTCTTGTTCCTCTATAGAACATTTAATACTGGTGCTGGACACACATCTTGTTCAGGGATGACGTACGAGCAGCGTCTCTGCATCGAGCCGCGTCTCCAGAGGCCGGATGATAAATTATTTCCTGTCTCAGGTCTGAGTTGTGCTCGTGGGTCACTGCTCTGTTTCTGTCTGCTCGTCCTCAGATCGGTGAGCGTCTCTTATGAACAGAGACAGCGTCAATCAGTCAGCCCAGAATCATCCATCCGCTGTCACCGGGACGTCTCGGAGTTCCTCACTCAATCACATTGATTTGTCTTCTTTTCACACGCTTTTTTTTTAACGGCAGGAAGGTGCAAAGAAAACAGCATGAGCAGCAGATAGAAGACGTCTTTCAGTGGATCTGGCAGTTGTTCTGTCTGTTGTAGTGTCGTAGAGTTATGTGGGAAAGAAAGAGGTCAAAATGAGAACAGCGGCAGAGACAAATGGTGTTATTGAGTTCTGAAAAGCAGACCCTCCCGTGGCTGACATTTGTGGACTTTTCATAAGAGAAACAACGGTTAGGAAATGTCATAAAATACAGCTTCACTGCAGCACTTTCTCTTCACATCTGATCGACTCTAACGCACAAATCTGATAAAGTTAAAACTGGGACTGAATGATATTGGAAGAAATAGACTGCAAAGACTTCTATATGGATATATACGTCGAGGCCTGGACTCCACTGGACCCCTGAAGGTGAACTGTGGTATCTGGTACCAAGATATTAGCAGCAGATCCTTTAAGTCCTGGAAGATGCAAGATGAGGCCTCCATGGATTGGACTTATCTTTCCAGTACATCCCACAGATGCTGGGTCGGATTAAGGTCTGGGAATCTGGAGGCCAGATCAACACCTCAAACTGGTTGTTGTGCTCCTCAAACCATTCCTGAACCATTTTTACTTTGTGGCATGGAGCATTATCCTGCTGAAAGAGGGAATACCGTTTCCATGGAAGGGTGTCCATGGTCTGCAGCAATGCTTAGGTAGATGTTACCTGTCAAAGTAACATCCACATGCATGGAGGACCCAAGGTTTGCCTTCTTCCCATAGTGCATCCTGGTTAGGGCTGAAACAATTCTTTGGGTTATTACAGTAATTTGATTACTAAAATTCCTCGAGTCAAATTCCTCTGAATCGAGGCTTCATTTAATCAACTGCATGCTAGACCCCAGATCACGAAATGATGGACCGCAGTTCGAGGCTGGACCCAGACTTCATTCGATACAAACCGGGTCCTTAAATTTGACGGGACGCTTCTATTTTAACCAGCACAGCTTTTCTATTGTTTACTGCAGGAGTGACCAACCAGTCCACGGTCTAAATGGTCGTCTAAACTAGCTGTCAGTGAACTAAAACCAGGACAGATTCAGCTGCTGCACAGATTATTTCTACCTCAAATGCTTTCAGAAATACTTTTCCCTGAAGTGTTTTTAAAATAAAAGAGAAAGTTTGTGGCCGAGCCACTATGTTTATCCAACGCATCTGCTGGACTGTCATCTGAAAGCTCGGTCATGTGACCATGTAGCGGCCCGCTAGTGACGGCGTTGACGTGTAGGAAAAACGCATCTAGTGGACACGTAACTTCACTGTATGTTTTCTGTAAGTATTCAGGCTCGGAAAAAAAAAAGATGGGACTACATTGCCAATCTACTAATAGAATGAGGGGAACGCAGCTTTTGCTCTGAACCAAACTAATATCACTAACCAATGGGAAGTAGAGTGGGGGCGGGTCTTAGAAAGACGTTGAGATCCAGCTGCATTGAGTCCATACTGGCAGCAGAGAGCGCAGTATTCAGCCAAGGATGTTCAGTTGTATAATTTCTGACTGATAAGTCCGCAGCAGAATGCGATTACTCGATTAATCGCCAGAATAATCAATAGAACACTCGATTACTAAAATAATCGATGGCTGCAGCCCTAACTCTGACCCAGTCTTCTGGGACAAAATGTTCACCTGCTGCCTAACAAATCCAACCCACTAACAGGTCAGAATGTTACGTCTGATCAGTGTAAATTTATACACACACACACACACACACACACACACACACACACACACACACACACACACACACACACACACACACACACACACACACACACACAGGAGGAGGAAAAGTTAATATGTTGTGAAATTGATGCTGAATGAGGAATTTCCACCATCCTGCAGCGCAAACGTTCATCTGTAGTTAATGATTTATGAGCCTTTAATGAGTCCATTCATTGCAGCTTTTTAGTGTTTTCTAAACGGTGTTTAATCTCAGAATGTTTCCGTTTCTGTTCCCTGCGTTGAGGACTGATGGTGGTTGTTTTATTCAGGGATGTTCTTGTATCTGCTGCTCCGTTCTGTAGAAAAAGCAGCGTTTTGGTATTCAGAAGTGGTCCTGCTGCCTGAGGGAGACGGTTTACTGGTTATATCTACCTGTTATATCTACCTGTTATATCTACCTGTTATATCTACCTGTTATATCTACCTGCTATATCTACCTGCTATATCTACCTGTTATATCTACCTGTTATATCTACCTGTTATACCTACCTGTTATACCTACCTGTTATATCTACCTGTTATATCTACCTGTTATATCTACCTGCTATATCTACCTGCTATATCTACCTGCTGTATCTACCTGTTGTATCTACCTGCTGTATCTACCTGCTATATCTACCTGCTATATCTACCTGCTATATCTACCTGCTATATCTACCTGTTATATCTACCTGCTATATCTACCTGTTATATCTACCTGTTATATCTACCTGTTATATCTACCTGCTATATCTACCTGCTATATCTACCTGCTATATCTACCTGCTATATCTACCTGCTATATCTACCTGTTATATCTACCTGCTATATCTACCTGTTATATCTACCTGTTATATCTACCTGTTATATCTACCTGCTATATCTACCTGTTATATCTACCTGCTATATCTACCTGCTATATCTACCTGCTATATCTACCTGTTATATCTACCTGTTATATCTACCTGCTATATCTACCTGCTATATCTACCTGCTATATCTACCTGTTATATCTGCCTGTTATATCTACCTGTTATATCTACCTGCTCTGCTCCTGGACACCCAGCAGCAGCTGATAGAGACTGAAACATGAACAGGCAGCGCTTCAAAGAACCTGTCAGGACTCTGCATATGTTCCTCCGTCAGACTGTGACCACACATCAGCAACGGCAGGAAAATATGTGTAATGTTTATGGTTTGATCTCTTCATAATGCATAATTGTCTCTTGTGCTGCATTTGGCTTTCGTTCAAACAGTCGATCATCACCTCCAATGTAGAGAAACACAGAACAGCAGAAAATACACGTATTTAGTCACATTTATCCTTTAATTTAAACAAGATGGATTTACAGTACATTGTGGAAAAACACTGTGAAAATAATGGCAAATATCTGTAAAATAATAATATTTTTGATTATTTAAATACAGCTAAACTGTATTTTTTTGGTCATACATTGTACAAAACAAATTACAATTTGTGAAAAATGCAGATTTTTTAAAATTTTGACATTATTTACATATTTGTCTTTTTTATTATTACTATTTTATCTTTTTAAAATAGTCAACATGTAAAGGAACTTTTGGCTTTTGTCTGTGATTTATTACATATTATCTGTAATATAATAAATCAATTTAAACACAATACTTAATATTTTTCAGTCCTTAATATATACAATTTTTACATTAAAATAACAGTATTTTTTCAAACATAGATACAGTAAAAATAGTCAAACATTGTAAAAGAACAGATTACTACATGTGAAAAAATATAGATTTAAAAAAAAATAAAATGCGACTAATATGCATAGGTTTGGCCTTTTTTATAATCAAAGTGTAAATTAATATTTTTTTTCAGTAGTTTTATAAAAAATTCCTGAAATTTAACAAAACAGAAAATCTGTGAAAAAATATTTTAAAATAATATTTTTTCAGTCCTTAATATACCTAATGTTTCTTTTAAATGACAGCTAATGTCTGTAAAATAACAGTATTTTTTGTTTATTATAATACAGTAAAAATAGTTTACTTTAATTACGGTTAACATGAAATTTACTTAGTTATGTAAATAAATACTCTCATGTAAATTTACTTATATTAAGACTTAAAACAGTTTTTTCACTGTTTAATTGTTAATATGCAGAATTTTTCTTTCAAATAATGACAAATATTTGTAAAATAATCATGTTTTTGTAAATTTAAGAGCTGTGCAATTTTGCAGTCAAATGCTTACCATTTATTTAAAAAAACAGGCTTTTCATGTAATTTTCTTTCAGTTAACGTGTTTCTGTGATTTTACTGGATATTTACAATTTTGACCTGTTTTTGTAGCGTTATTCCATAAAAGAAACATTTTTAGATACAATTTTACTAATTATTATTTATAATTTAAGTAATTTGGACAAAAATTTGAGTTAAAACTGTTAGAAAATGTTCATTTTTACAGTTTCATGAAGAGAATCTTGATAGACATGGAGTGACTCGTGCACATTAAAGTGAACTTTCGCTTCTCATTAAGCTGCTTTGTTTCCTCCCTGGTTGCTCTCAGTGTAATAGTAATTAAAACACAGCTGTCTCAGTGCAGAGAACAGCTGCTTGGATCTCTGTTCCAGCCGTTAGAATGAGTTCTACCCCGACTCTGATTCAATTAGCCCGCTGATTATTACTGAGATCACAGAATAAATGCTCAGCTTTAACAGGAATCCGTCTGCGTGTCGCACTGTTTCCACTAAAGCTCACCTGCTGCTTGCGTCTATATTTAAATTGTGAAGCATTTTCGTAACCCTGTGAGTCATTCATTGTTTCTTTCATTCATTCATTCATCATGTCGGCTCTGTTGATGGTGGGTTTGTTACAGTGATGGTATCTGTGCAGGGAAGATGTAGTGATGCTGGATTCTCACTGAGGATTAGTTGATGTAACGTCATGAACACACAGAAGGTCTGAGGAGGGAATTATTGATCCACAGCTCAGGGAGGGATTTTCCTCTCAATCACAAGTTTTAGATGTCAGAGATGAATGAATTAAACCAGCGAGAATATAGGAAATCTGCTACGAAACGGATCATTTCTCATGTTGCACTTTTATTGCAGATAAACACCACAGGATCATATTTTAACAAAACAAAACAAACATGCTGCCTGGTTGTTGGTAAATGAAATATTGTACACAATGTGGAAAATAAAGATGCGCTGCTGAGAGACACTGTCAGCCCTGTTTTTAGTCACATTTATCATTTAATTTCAACACAATGGAATTACAGTACATTCTAAAAAGTAGCCATAAAAAGGGTGAAAATCTACCAACAAGAGAATATTAAAAGCTCATTTAAGATAATTTTTTAATATGTTTTTTTCAAAGCAGTGTCAACCCACACTGTAAAAATTCAAGGCACCAGAAAAAAATACATTAGACACTACAGAGTTCTGTATTGTTCAAAAACTGTAAAAATGGTGTCAATAATGACAAATATTTGTAAAATAAAGATTTTTTTTTGATTACCAACATACATTAAATCAGTATGATTTTAGGGTCATACATTGTAAAAGAACATATTATTATTTATTTTTAAAAAATACATTTTTAATATGGACAGTACACATGTTTTGACCTGTTTTTTTTCTTATGTTAAACTATAAATATTAGTTTTTCTGTGATTTTACTAGTCATTATCTGTAATTTAATAAATAAGGAAAAATCAGTAAAATTTAAAAGAATTATTTTCCTTTTTTTTCTATCCCTAATATACATAATTTTAGAAAGTAATGTTAACCCACGCTGAAAACTATTAAAAATGGAAAATCTAGCAGCAAAGACACCACAAAACATACATTTAATGTGGACATTACACGTTTTAACCAGTTTTTTTCTATTTTTAACATATAAAATATTAGTTTTTCTGTGATTTTTACTAATTATTATGTAAAATAACAATAATAACAACAATAATAACAGTAATAACAGTAATAATTATTATTACTGTTATTATCTTATTCCGTATTATAATTTAACAAAACAGGAAAAATGGAGAAAATAACAGCTTCACAAAAGTAGCCCTTTATATACATAATTTGTCTTTCAAACAAAAGCAAATATCTTTAAAAATATATATATATATTTGTTTGCAGATCTTTGAGACCGTAAAAAATGTTTGGGTTTTCTGATCAAACAGCTGATGTTGTATAGTAATAAAATCAAACAGATTAGATGTTTCTTGTTATTATTACAGAACAACAGAAGGCAGTTTAGCAGCTGTTGGAATCAACCACATCAATAAAACAAGAAGTCATTACAAAAATTGTGCTCATAAAGATAATCAGCAGTAATAAACATCAGATTGTTGTAATGAAAGCAACAGAGGTGGTTTCTACATGTGGTATCTATACAGCAAAGCTCCGTCTTCGGTTCACGTCCACCTTATTCTCTCTGGACTCAGCTGCTAGATCACCGCGGGCCTTTTCATGTTTTATGCACTCAATAAAAAATAAATAATGGTATAAAAGCGGCGGCGTGAAAATACGATGCCTTCACTGCCTCTTTGTGTGGAAATGAACTGTGTTGTTTTCAGCAGGAAATGTGAAGGATCTCAGCAGAAAACACCTCCCCTGTTTTATAAATGAACACCAACAATTTTAACGTTTCTGTCCCTGATCTCAGGATGAATTCTGTCACCAGACGTGTTTCATTCAAATCACAGCAGACAGAACGACAATCTCATCATACAGGAGACTGAAATGAAAATATTTTGCTGGTTTTCTGTGTTTTTGCTGATGTGAAACTGCTTCGATTCGGTTCCCTGATTCTAATATGTTGCCTGCATGCAGGTTCTCTGGGAAAAACTGAATATGCAGACTTATACAGATTGCAGAAGGGATGAAATGCATTCAGACGGGTGGAGTATGATTGGAGCGTTTCCAGTGTCATGAAGGCGGCTCTCTCTAACTCTCGTGTCGTCCTGCGGGTCAAAATTGACCAGTTTTAAAGTTTGAAAATGTGGGGAAAAAAATATTTTCACATTGAAACTTCTGATGTCCACATTTTCAACATTTTTGGGAAATCTTTCACTGGATTTTGGTTGATTTTTTTGTGAATGTTCTTAAAGAAAATATTAGAAGTTTTACTGATATATATGGAATCACTTTAGATATTTTTAGTATTTTTTTGGAAAATTTTTACTCATTTTTTGAAAATATTTCCAAGAATTTTCTTGCCAGATTTGGGGGATTTCTTTAAAATAAAACTTTTAAGGCAAAGTTTTAAGGAATTATTGGAATTTTCTTCCTGACGGTTTTGCAAATTTTCAGAAGTTTGGGGAATTTTTTTGCTGAATTTTTGGACAATGAAACAATATTTTTTGGTGGCCATGAATGAGGACAGCAGGAGGGTTAAACTAACCTGCTCTGGAGGAGGTTCTGTCCATGATTGGTGCATTCTGTGCAGAAAAAGAGTCACTTGATGCATTAAATGTCCCTTTTTAATGTGACCCCTGATAAATAAAGCATTATTAGTAAAGAAGGTTGATGACTAACGTATCTCTAACTGGGGTTTTGGGTCTTGCTAAGCCAGCTAACTCAATTAAAAGCCCAGAAAGGTCAAACTTTCTTCATAATAGTGTCTCTGGTTTGGGTTTCAGCCACTTTCAGGCCAGACGTTGTTTGGGTTTAAGTCTTCTGGAGCTGCTGAGCTGCTGTCAGAGAGTGGAGAAAGTAAAGTCTGTAATTTATTTAGAGAGCAACATAAAACCAATTCTCCAACTTCACTGCACCACTATGTAATAAAAGAAATTCACACAGAGCTAAACAGATGTATAGACGGATGAAAGAACAACCAGATGTTCATCATTCCATCACCCCCTGCTGCTCTTCACTCTGCAGCCTGTCCAGCTTTTTTCCCTTGCCAACATCATCGCCTCATTTTTTGACTTTTTACAGACAAGTCTACACATTATTGCACCTTTTCCCACCACTTTCTACTGAATGTATGAGTTTTTATGCACCTAATCTGCAGCAACATGAACCAGAGCCACCAGCTCCACCTTCCAGCAGCGTTTGTTCTGCAGGTTTCTGTTGTTTTGTCTCTTTCTCGCCGCCATTTTGTCCGCTGTTGTTGACGCCCATGATGAGAGGTTTGCTGAAAAGCTTCAGTCGCTGCTGATTATTATTCTGCCGGCGTATATGATGGAACAGCAGCTGTTATTACTGATCTTGTTCCCTGTTGGAGTCTATTTTCTTTCTCGCCCTCCTGAGTGGAACAGCTTTTAAATTTGCGTAATTTTCTGGTCGTGTTGAAGTTTGTTGTTCAAGCAGGGTTACAAAACATTAATGCACATGTTTTTCTGGCTTTTTGGTTGTTCTGTGTCACCTTGCATCAGTTTGTTGCCTTCATGTGGATCCTTTCTTATTGGTGTATTTGTAATATACATAATCAGAAATGCATAAACAGTATTGTGCAAAAGTTTTAGGTTTTAACATGCAGCCAAAATCACAAAAAACAACAAGAAACCTGCAAAAGATGCTATGATAACATCATCGACTAATGAAGAGACGGAGAACATGGAGAAAACCTGTGGCAAGATCTCCAACACAAAATGAATCCCAACAGTAACAGTGAAAATCTGGCAGCAAGAATGTCAGAAAGTATATTTTAACCCTCGTGTCGTCCTGCGGGTCAAAATTGACCCGTTTTAAAGTTTCAAAATGTGGGAAAAAAAATATTTTCACAGTGAAACTTCTGATGTCCACATTTTCAACATTTTTGGGAAATCTTTGAACATTTTTTGGTGGAAAAAAACAAATGTTAAAAATGTTTCTTAAGAACATTCACACAAAAAAAAATCTACCAAAATCCAGTGAAAATTTGCCAGATTTTGGTAGATTTTTTTGTGAATGTTCTTAAAGAAAATGTTGGAAGTTTTACTGATATATATGTAATCATTTTAGATATTTTTAGAGTGTTTTTGGAAGATTTTTACTCATTTTTTGAAAAATATTTACAAGAATTTTCTTGCCAAATTTGGGGAATTTTTTTTTAAATAAAACTTTTCAGGGAAACTTTTAAGGAATTATTGGAATTTTCTTCCTGAAGGTTTTGCAATTAAGTTTGAAAATATGGGGAAAAAATATATTCACAGCGAAACTTCTGATGTCCACGTTTTTAACATTTTTTTTGGTGGAAAAAAGAAATGTTAAAAAAAATGTTTCTTAAGAACATTCACAAAAAAATCAACTAAAATCCAGTTGATTTTTTTGTAAATGGTCTTAAAGAAAATGTTAGAAGTTTTACTGATATATATGGAATCACTTTAGATATTTTTAGGATTTTTTTCTGGAAGATTTGTACTCATTTTTTGAAAATATTTCCAAGAATTTTCTTGCCAAATTTGGGGAATTTCTTTAAAATAATACTTTTAAGGGAAACTTTTAAGGAATGATTGGAATTTTGTTCCTGAAGTTTTTGCAAATTTTCAGAAATTTGGGGAATTTTTTTTTTTGCTCATTTTTTGGATTTTTTTTTTAGACAAGGAAAATATTTTTTGGTGCCCATAAGTAAAGACAACAGGAGGGTTGAAAAACAGTAGAATGCTTTAATATTCAATAACTGTAAAACAGTGACAACAGCAACACATATCTGTAAAATTCTTCTATTTTTAGCTGCCTTGAGTACAATAAAACTGTGATTTTACAGTCAAAAATCATGAAAGAACAAACGACGATTTGTGAAAATACAGATTATTAACGGTTTTGGCCTGTTTTTCGTAACATGAATACTTTTTCTGTGATTTGACTAAATATCACCTGTAATTTACGATAATGAGGAAATCTGTTAAAAAAAAAAAAAAATCAAACCTTAATATACAAATATCTGTAAAACAACAATATTTTTTGCAGATTTAAACAAAAGAATAAATTACCATTCATTTAAATGCAGATTTTTAATGTGGAATAATAGCTCCAACAGTCCTATTTTAAGATCCTTAATATACATAATTTTCTCTTTGAAATAATGGCAAATATCTGTAAAATAACAGTTAGTCTTGCTAATGTAAATACAGTAAAAATCATTGAATTTTAAGGTCAAACATTAGAAAAGAAGGAATTACCATTTGTAAAAGTGCAGATTTATGATATGGACATTATTTACAGTATTTAATTAATTTATTTATTTTACACTTAACATGTAAATTAATGCTGTTTTCTGGAATGTTTCAAGTTATTTTCTATAATTTGGAAAACCTGTATGTCACAGTTAAAATACAATTTTAATCTTCGTAATACATACATCTCCTTTTAAATAACAGCAAATATCTGTAAAATAACAGTGTTTTTGCTCATCTAGATATCGTAAAAATAGCATAATTTGTTAATTGAACATTATAAAATAATCAAAACCATTTCTAGAACTGCAGATTTTTTTTATGTTGATTTTTTTAATGTTTTTTTTTTTACAGTTTTGGATGGTTTTCCAAGTTATGTGTAATTTGGGAAAAGGGAAAATCTGTAAACTGACAGCAAATTGACCAAAAAAAACTTTTTTTTTTTTTTTTTGTTAAGCAAAGCACCGTGACAAACCATGTGCACAGAAAGAAATGTTGCTGTCTTAAAAGCAAACTGTGGTTCCATGTATGTATGTATGCGTACAGCTGATAAATAAATCAAGACATATATATTTACACAGTGTCCCTGCAGACAGAAGCTCAAGGATACAGGAAAACACAAACGACAGGCCGGAGTGGTGGGAAGACACTGATGCTGCAGCTGAGAGACAGACAGGTGGACAGACAGACAGGTAGTCAGACAGATGGACAGACAGACAGGTGGACAGACAGACAGACAGACAGACAGATGGACAGACAGACAGACAGGTAGATAGATAGACAGGTAGATAGATAGACAGGTAGACAGACAGACAGGTGGACAGACAGACAGGTAGACAGACAGACAGGTAGACAGACAGACAGGTAGTCAGACAGACAGACAGACAGACAGACAGACAGGTGGACAGACAGACAGACAAACAGACAGGTAGTCAGACAGACAGACAGACAGACAGGTAGATAGATAGACAGGTAGACAGACAGACAGACAGACAGACAGGTAGACAGACAGGTAGTCAGACAGACAGACAGACAGGTGGACAGACAGACAGACAAACAGACAGGTAGTCAGACAGACAGACAGACAGGTAGACAGACAGACAGGTAGACAGACAGGTAGGAGGGTTGAGCAGGACAGTCTGGTAGCATCAGGGTCTTCCATCCGTCTGCATTATTGATGAACTCTTTGACAAGCTGCTGCTGCTGTTTCCTTCCAGACACTAATTGCAGGATTTTGTGGGGGTTGGCCCATTTATTTATTTTTTTGTCTTTGGTTCTTAATCCTGGAGCCACCAAAAGTAGGTTTGTAGTAAAACTGCAAACTAAATCAGTCCAGCAACACTGAAACATGGCTAATATAATAGAGGAGGAAGAATCTGATGACAGAAACAAACTAAGATAAAAAATTTAAAAAATAAGTAACACCACTGCTTCTGTTACACTTTGAAAAAAGTGTTAGAACTGCTGTAATTGTAATTTTTTTCCTGTTTTGTTGAATGACAAAAAAACACATTTATTTACAGGATGACTATTTTTTTTTTAAATGTGTCCATGTAAAAATTGTATATTTTCAGAAATGGCAATTTGTTCATCAACAGCATTTGATAATAAAATTACACAATTTTATTACTGCTTTTTAATGTGTAAAGGATATTGTTATTTTACAGATATTTAGCATTGTTAAAAAAATATATATATATATTATATATTTAAATCACGGAAGAAAGTATTCATTTATATGTTTGCTGTAAAAACAATTAGGACAAACTGTGAATAATGTCCACATCACAATTCTATATTTTTAGACATGGTAATTCATTTTTAAACATTTGACAATAACTTTACACTATTTTTTCTGTATTTAAATCAGCAAAAATATTGTTATTCTACAAATATTTACCGTTAATGGGATTTTTTTATACAGTTTTTGAACATTACAGTTTTCCATAGTTTTAGCCTTTTTTTCTGGCCTTTTTTTTTTAAAGTACAGACAAAACCTTATGTAAAATATATGTAACATTTGTTAGTGCCTCCCACTGTGCTGAAAAAATCAGTTTACTTTTGACATTATTAATCCACAATAGACTGCACATGTTGTCCAGATTTTCAATAATTCCACACCAGAACATATCTCTTGCTTGGTGCAGCTGAAGTTTTCTCTTCAGAGAAGCAGGTTCATTTTCCAGAGTGGATTTAAAGCGTCTGACAAAGCAGAGCAGGAGGAACTTGGAGATCGGAGCTTTGATGGGACTTGGGAGGGTTTGATAGGGGAGGGGAGGCTCAGGGTCAATACAAACCCAGGATCACTGCTCCAAGGTCAGGGAATAATCGAAGGGAGGGAACGACTGATGGAGGAGGAGATGGGTGATTGGATGAAGAGACAATCTTCACCGTTGGGTTTGCTGTGACGATTATGAAAGAGTAAAGCCAAAGAGGGAGCGAATGGAGCGTCAGTGATCGGTCTGCAGCAGAATAAAAGGCAGAAGCAGCAAGAGAAAGATCCTGGGGGCAGCAGACAGACAGACAGACAGACTGAGTGGGAGGTCCCTGGGCTCATCTCCAATGCACGTTGCCCTGCATTAGCACTGAGAAAGAACCAGCGCTGGATGAAAGTCTTCTACACGTCCATCCATTATTCATCGGCGAATTAGATCTCAGCCGAATGAAGTGCAGGAGAGCAGGAAGGAGGAGGTGCTGGTTGTAGAGGAGGAGGAGGAGGATGGATGCTGCTAGAAGAGGGTGAGGAGTTCAGTCGAGGATGTAGCTGGTATTTTTAGATTTTAGGTGTTTGGCGGGAGGATTTCCACTGAAAAGATGGTAAAAGAAGAGCAGAGGTGGCAGGAAGCGATGGAGATCTTTGTGTGTTTTGGGGGTGAAGGAGAGGTTAGTGATGCTCAGAGGAGTCGAGGTCGTCCTGCAACCTTCTCACCTCTGTAATGTAGTTAACCCTCGCATCATCCTGCGGGTCAAAATTTAAAGTTTGAAAATGTGGGGAAAAAATGTATTTTCACAGTGAAACTTCTGATGTCCACATTTTCAACATTTTGGGAAATCTTTGAACATTTTTTGGTGGAAAAAAATGTTTAAAATGCTTCTTAAGCTGGATTTTGGTTTTTTTTTTGTGAATGTTCTTAAAGAAAATATTAGAAGTTTTACTGATATATATGGAATCACTTTAGATATTTTTAGGATTTTTTTTGGAAGATTTTTACTCATTTTTTGAAAATATTTACAAGAATTTTCTTGCCAAATTTGGGGGATTTAAAAAAAAAAAAAAAAAAATTTCCAAGGGAAACTTTTAAGGAATTATTGGAACTTTCTTCCTGAAGGTTTTGCAAATTTTCAGAAATTTGGGAGAATTTTTTTGCAGAATTTTTTGATTTTTTTCAGACAAGGAAACAGTATTTTTTGGTGTTTGTAAATGAGGACAACAGGAGGGTTAATGAGGCCTCTGCTTTTAACAGTTTATCTTCACCGCACCTCTTTCTTTATGTCTACATCTGTATGCACATCTGTTCTGTCTCACCGGATGTCGGCCTCAGGTTTTATCCTTCTATCGGCCGCTCATTTCAGCTGCTTTTCTCCTCCTTTTCTGTTTTATTTATTTATTTTTTTGGTCTTAGCATTTTAAAAATCCATCTAGCTACAGAAAACAGAAACGTCCAAGCACCAACCTACACACTGGAAATGCCAAGTTGAGGCTTAAAAGGTTAGTTTCTCCTCAGATTGCTACATGTAGGATGAATCTGCTCCTTAATACATCTCTGGACAGCAGAGCTTCGGTTTCCAGGAATAAACGTGAATAGTAATAAATATCATACAAATAACTGTTACATATATGAGTCATATACCTTAGTTTAATCATTAATAATTGTATGGATCATACATTTAGCTCAGCTATCCATAAAAACACATTTTACTGTAGCTCAGAAATTCCCAGAATCTGTCTCAGTTGATCCGATTTCTTGATTCGACTCGTCTTTCTTTTTACTCTGGAAGCTTCTGTGATCAGTTTAATAAAGTTCTGTAGGAGCCACATACCACTGAATGTGGTTTCAATGAGTCCAGTGATCTCCTGCAGAGCTAAAGTACATTCAGGCTTCACTTGTTGGACGTTTTTTTATCAAAGTCTGAAGTTGTCTGTTATTTGTTTTAGGGAAGAATTAACCGTTTTATGGTAAAGTTTTCATCTCTGCACATAGAAATTAGGGCTGCAGCTATCAATTATTTTAGTAATCGAGTAGTCTATCGATTATTCTGGTGAATAATCGAGTAATTGGATTCCGCAGTAGGCATGCACGCTACAGCATCAAAAGCGGAAGTGAGTGCGCTGTGCAACAGAAATAGCTGTGCTGGACACCCACTCTACTTCCCATTGGCTAGTGATTATTATTATTATTATAATACAGTATTAGTTTGGTTCAGAGCAAAAGCTGCGTTCCCCTCATTCCATTGGTAGATGAACTTGATTGGGAATGTAGTCCTATCTGGTTTTTTTTCGAGCCAAACTTCGGCGCCGCTCACCAGAATTCCGACACGGTGCCTGAATACTTACAGAAAACATACAGTGAAGGTATGAGTCACTAGATGCGTTTCTCTGCATGTAAACTTGCGGACCACAACATTGTCACATGACAGCGCTGAGCTTCAGTGGGTCATGTGACCGAGCTTTCAGCTGACAGTCCGGCAGATGCATCATCAGATAAACATAGCAGCTCGGTCACAAGCTTTCTCTTTTATTTCAAAAACACTTCTGGAAAGGTATTTCTGAAAGCATTTGAGGCAGAAATAATCTGTGCAGCAGCTGAATCTGTCCTGGTTTTAGTTCACTGACGGCTAGTTTAGACGACCGTTTAGACCGTGGACTGGTTGGTCACTCCTGCAGTAAACAATAGAAAAGTAAAATAGAAGCGTCCCGTCAAGTTTAAGGACCCGGTTTGTATCGAATGAAGTCTGGGTCCGGCCTCAGACTGCGGTAGACCATTTCATGATCTGGGGTTTAGCATGTAGTTGATTAAATGAAGCCTCGATTCAGAGGAATTTGACTCAAGGAATTTTAGTAAACAAATAACTCCAGGAATCGTTTGAGCCCTAATAGAAATGTTGCATTGAAAAACAAGTTGCACAGGATGCATTCCAGTATCTATACTTATATACTACATAGTATGGAAAGAAAAGGAAATATGCCCCAATACATAGTGCATCAAATGTAGCATGTAAAAAATGTCCACGTCCTACTACATCTGGTTGAATTTTGCAGTTTGCAAGATTTTCAGGCCATTTTGACCCACAATCTTATGTACAGGTATAAGTTGGTGTCCTGCAGACTGCAACCATCTAAACTGAAGATGTTTTATTGTGATAAATTTCCAACTGTATTAAAACTGCATGAAGCTGTACGTACTTTGAGAGAACAGCTGATTTGGGAGGCAGCATCCTCGAGTCATTTCCACTTGTTTACATTACATACGATGAAACCGTGCATTTTTTAGGGCAATTAATTTGCACATTCCTGCACAGTGGAAGTATTTCTATGACTTTTTGTGATTTATAAAAATGTTTCTTAAGAACATTCACAAAAAAATCTATCAAAATCCAGCGAAATTCACTGGATATTGGGCAATTTTTTTCTTAAAGAAAATATTAGAAGTTTTACTGATATATATGGAATCACTTTAGATATTTTTAGGATTTTCTTTGGAAGATTTTTAATCATTTTTTGAAAATATTTACAAGAATTTTCTTGCCAAATTTGGAGGATTTTTTTAAAACTAAAACTTTTAAGGGAAACTTTTAAGGAATTATTGGAATTTTCTTCCTGAAGGTTTTTTTCATAAATTTGGGGAATTTTTTTCTGAGTTTTTGGATTTTTTTTCAGACAAGGAAACAATATTTTTTGGTGCCTGTAAATGAGGACAACAGGAGGGTTAATGTTACCTTCATTAAAAATAAAACTGCTTTTTTTCAGACATTTCTAAGTGACCTAAACTTTGGAACAGTGGCGTTGTTCTGGCTTTCAGAACCTGCAGCCGCTTGAATAAAGGCGACAGGAACAGGTTGTGATCTTCTTCAAAGAGCTACAGAAGTGAAACACTAATCCTCAGGTTGAACACGAAATCTGTTTCTGAGACGCAGCATCTTCACTCCAAAGAGAAAACGCAGCTAAAGGTTAAATAAACAGAAAGCGTAGATCATAGGATCTGGCCGTTTGCCACGTGCACCGCTGAGGATCATGTATGTGGAGCAGCAGCAGTGATCCCAACCATCCCAAGCATGGGAGGCACGTGAGTGTAACCAGATCCGTCTCCGTTGATTAGAAATCAGCTGTCAAGGTCTCGGTGGGTTCGGTGTGTTTGCTTAGCATCAGCAAGGCTTCCCGACCATAATCTAACCTCTGTTATGAGGCAAGTTATGTTTTTAATCAGCGACGAGGAGCCTAATCGACTGCTTTTTGGCTGGCGGCCAGCGGAAACCAATCAGTCACAGCCGACCGCGTGGCTTTTCATCCCGCCTGGATTCACACAAACGTTCTGATGGATTAAAATGCATCTTTGTGTGTCGACCGGCGGAAATTGGAAATAAAAAATTGCACCGAATTGCTATTTGTAGATTTGGAAAGCGCTCATGTGAAGCATCTGAGCCGAGAAAAAACTGATTGACGGAAAATAAAGATGCAAAGCAGGAAGTGATGATGGATGGATGGAGGCAGGAATGAAGACATGTGACCTTGTCTTTGTTGTGAGTCGATGTTTTTATCTGCTCACACTGTGTCTGCGCTCACAGTCAACTTGCTGCAGAGGGTTTCACACACACACACACACACACACGCAGAGACACACACTCTGCACATAAGGCGCTGCACACTGCATGGTGTGTGGGTGTGATTGTGAGCTATAGGTGATGACAGCAGGGCCATATGCTGATGTATTTCTGTGTTTTTTCAGTGCTACAATTAGAGTACAACTGATTAAATCCAACACTGCGCCCACTTCTTGTCTCTATTTTTTACCGGGAACATTAGAAAACCTTCACTGCTGTAAAAAATCTTAATTGGAAAAGATAAGCTGTAATCCATGGAGCCAAATTCTAACAATAGTAGACCGTGTTTCCAAGATGTGAGTAAAAACGGCATGATCTGATGATATTTGTGAGCCAAAAACAAGAATATCTGCTAGAAACAGTTAATAAAGCATTAAATATTATTAATAACTTCACATTGATGCTTGGAGATAAGCAATTTTTTTCTTTCTTCACATTAAATTGATTAATTCTTCATCGGTTCACAGTTTATTAGAGTAGAATTTGTCAGATGTAAATAAAAAAAAAAAAATACAACTTACCTCAACTTTTAAACATGCACATACAACTAAAACATCTAAACAATTAGGACACATTGTTATTTGTGTTGTATGTCTGCAAGTCACAGTTTATGCATTTTAACCCTCCTGTTGTCTTCATTTACAGGCACCAAAAAATATTGTTTCCTTGTCTGAAAAAATAACAAAAATTCAGCAAAAAAATTCCCCAAATTTCTGAAAATATGCAAAACCTTCAGGAAGAAAATTCCAATAATTCCTTAAAAGTTTCCCTTAAAAGTTTCATTTTAAAAAAATCCCCCAAATTTGGCAAGAAAATTCTTGTAAATATTTTCAAAAAATTAGTAAAAATCTTCCAAAAAATCCTAAAAATATCTAAAGTGATTCCATGTATATCAGTAAAACTTCTAATATTTTCTTTAAGAACATTCACATAAAAATCAACCAAAATCCAACCAAAATTTTGGTTGATTTTTTTTGTGAATGTTCTTAAGAAACATTTTTAACATTTTTTTTTCCACCAAAAAATGTTCAAAGATTTCCCAAAAATGTTGAAAATGTGGACATCAGAAGTTTCACTGTGAAAATATATTTTTTTCCACATTTTCAAACTTTAAAACGGGTCAATTTTGACCTGCAGGACGACATGAGGGTTAAATAATTTACAGGAAACTCCAGTTAATGTTGATTAGACTGGCAAGTCTATATAAATGCAGCATGTTATTGGAAAGCCCAATTATACAGAATTCAACAGCAAACCTCATCTTCAACATTACATTACATTTCAGTTTGGTTACACACTGTGTACCTTGACACAGACAGACTTATACACACATGATTCATCTTGTCTCATTGATCAACACAAGTACTTGTTCTAACCATATCTGGAACTGTGTCCTGCAAAGGTCATTTTCCTGCAGAAGCCAAGAATTTCTCAACATTGGCTAATGCTTTACTTCCTCTTTCTTGTAAGTGCGCAGTTTAAAATCAACTTCTTCTTTTCATGCACAGTGCTTTTACTTATAATCATTCATAATCATACAACTCATTCTATTGTAAATATTTCAATCATCTTATGAAAAATTACCTATTTAAATCACTCACATTTATCTTCTACTTAAAAACTTCAGCATTTCAGAATATATATCAGCCTATGAAGATCATTGTTCTGCTCAGGCATAATCATGTGGTTACCTCATGTAGTTTCTCTTGTAGATCTTTATTAGTCTGCTTTTATTAATCTGCTTATGACCTTCAGTGTCCTCTGGTAGTGGTTGCTTCTGGGATCTCAAAACTAGGCCCCACTTGACAGTGCTGAAATCAGTTATATAGTAAATAACTGTTTGAGTAAATTACACACTGTATAAACTGCAGCAGCTGGTATTTTACTGTAATTTTACAGGAAAATTTGTTAGCAGAGTCTCCAGCATGTACCCAGTCATAAACTATTGTAAAAATACAGCCAAATTCTAACAGCGTTTTTCTGTTTGTTCTAAAATATGGTTTAAAAAAAGTAAAATCTGATGCTTTTTTGTAGCCAAAACAACAATAACTCTTCCCAATCCATAAAAATGCAACTTAACATGTCTTTTCTTCTTTATATTTTGTTTATTGTGCTGTATACTTTATTAAATGTTAAACAAAGTTGGTAGATCTCAATTCAGGATCATACTGTAAATACTAAATACACCTTTTTCTTTATGGTATATGTCTGCAATTCAGAGTTTAGATAATTTAATAGAATAAAAGTATGTTTTTTACAGGCAACTACAGTTCATGTTGATCACAGTGATAACTCCATATAAATACAGCATTACAATAAACCTCACATCCTACTGTAGAGTGCTTCAATCAGTTATACAGTAATTAACTGTAAATTACAATAGTGATATTAGTTTTATTTGTAATTTTACAGGAAAATGTGTTGGTCTGGTCTGCAAAATGTGCACAGTAATAAATGACTATAAAAATACAGCCAGATTTTAACAGTAGCATTCTGATTGTTCCAAAATGCAGTTAAAAACTGAACTATCTGATGCTTTTTCCCCATAAAAATGTTCCTTATCTGTTGTTCTGTAGTATTTTATTTAATTATATATGTAATTTACAGTCAGCTACAGTTAATTTTGACTACAGTGGCAACACTATATAAATACAGTTTATTACTGGAAAGAATAGTTACAGTGGTAAACATTAAAGCTTATATTCTACCACAGACCACTGCAATACATTAAGCAGTAATTAACCATGTAAGTAAAGTACAGTTATAACGCTGTGAGGAATATGGTAAAATACCGGCAACTGCACCATATTTTACTGTAACTTTACAGATTTTTTCAAATAAACATGGTTAAAAACCGAACAATCTGATGCTTTTTGGAGCCAAAAACAAGAACGACTCTTCCAAATCCATTAAAATGTTCCTCATCTGTTATCTTTCAGTGTTTTATTGTGTTAGATAAAATAAATAAAAAAATTATACAATTTTTTAAATAAATATGGTTTAAAAACTGAACAGTCTGATGCCTGTTGGAGCCAAAAGCAAGAATGACTGTTCCAAATCCCTTAAAATGTTCCTTATCATATGCGTTATCATTTAGTGTTTTACGACAGGCAGCTACAGTTATAGTTAGTGTTTATGACAATCTCTACACTGTACAAATACAGTATGGTATTGGAAAATAAAGCTACCAATTACACAGTACTGAAATGATGTACAGTAACTCTATAAGCTGCAGTCACATAATGCAGTTGTAGTCGTAATGTTACAGTGAAATTCGCAGGAGTGTTCAGTTTACGGAGCTATTTATAGTTGTCACCTTCTGATCTTCACGTTTACCTTCTGTTATCTCTATTATTTCTCTTTAAACGATATTTTTTAAGAGGTTTTGTGTGGTTTTGCGGCTGTAAGTGGGTGGTTTTGTGCTGTAAATGTCCTTCAGTGTCCTTCACATGTACCTGCTTCGACTCTCCGGAGGGACAAACTGGAAATGAGCTCAGAGGCATGAAAATATGTTCAACTCTCCTCTTCATGGCTGAACTGACTCTGTGCTGAGTTACAGGGAAATCTGTCTGAAAACTGGATGGAAAAGTTTCTCCCGCAGCGTACTGGAGGCTGATGGGAGTCAGCAGCTCTGTGCATGATTGCATGTTTGTGCACGGATGGATTGTGGGTTATAGAAGTGCTGTTTATTTGCGTTTGCTGTGGCATCGTACTCCTGATATCTTGGCCCACTTCTGCAGAAATAAGTGGCAGTGGAGGCCGGTGCAGCGCTGAGGACGGCAGATAAAATGAGAGAGGACGCATGAAAGAGAAAAGAGAGGTGACATTGGTGGTAATTGGAGGAAAGGAAGCTGAATCCTCGGGGAGCTTCTTCTCTTCGCTCAGACGTTACTGTAACTCGGTGTGAAAATCAGAAGAACTGGAGGGAGAAAAGATGCGAGGCTCTCATTCGCTTTGTTCAATGAGTTCTTGCACATTTTAATTGCTTTCCAGAGACGGCAGCTGTGATTTAAGTTCAATACGTTGGAGGTCAGGAGATATAATTCCTCCTCTTATTTACACTATATCACCTTATGATCCAGAGATGGAGATCAATAATTCACAGCTATTGTTTCCTCCCGGTCAGACCGTCTGTTTTTATATTAAACAATGAATTATTAACTCGATGTGAGATTGGACATGTGGTGAATCTCCTTCCTGATTCCTGCAAGGCCTAAAAAAAAGTGTCCTGTCACTCACTGGCAGCCACAAAAACAACTAAATGGAAAAGTAAAGGATCGATTAAAAGAGCAGGAGAGGCTTTTATGGGTTTATGCAGCACCTAAACTGCACTAAATTCTAAGTTTTGCTTCGGTTTGCTTGTAATGTTCAGAGAGAATTAAACTAATCTGCAAACTTAGAGAAGTTTAGAGATTTAAAAAGAAAAAGTCCCATTTATTTTAGTTCAGTATTTTTAGCAGAAAGTGAAAGATGTAGAAGTTAATAATAAATCAGTTTTTATCACAGTGGATTTTCTTGATTTTTAAAAAAATCTGCAGTCAGTAAACCATAAATTAATGTGATTTATTTCTGATTAATAACACATGTCCATTTTTATTTTACTGTTATTACACTGTTCATTTATGAAAGAACAATAGATACACAATTGAAAAGCAAAAAAATATGTATTTTTTGCTACATATACACCATTAAATACGAACAAATAGACATTTTTATCATACTTTTACCAATAAATAAAAGGGAAAATGTTCTTTTTTGGTATGTGATTAAATATAGAATTTTTTTATCTTATTTTTTTTACTATAGCGTCACCATTAAAATACAGAAAATATTCTGTTACTGTTTGTTGCTGTGGACACACTGTTAACAGAAAATTAAAGTTGTTTACTTTTTTCTGTTTTTTTCTAGTGATCTCTTGGTTATTTTAGGGATTTATTCAGTGTTTGCAGTTTTTATACTGTAGATGTACAGTTAAATAACAGAAAATGGGCAGTTCTTTTACTGTTCAATTACAGAACAAAGTCTGGATAATGAGGTTTTTTTGTTATATTTTTATACTGTAGATTTAACATCAGATTTCAGAAAATGTTCTGTTATTTTCTACGTCTCCACCCTTAAAAATAGCAGATGTCCACTTTTTATTATATTAATATAGCATTAAATAACAAGAAAATGCCCTGTTGTTGTTGTTGTTGTTGTTATGTTTGTTTTACTGCCATTAAATCAGTAATTTATATTTTTATAGAATGCAGTTCATTTTTTTATGTAGATATATATTAGTACTATAAAATTACCTAGAAAATACAAAGAAAAATGTCCTGTTGCTGCTTGTTACCGTGAACACACTGTTGATTAACTGAAAATTAAAGTTGTTTTTTGTTTTGGTTACATTAGATACAGCATTAAAAGCAGAACTTGTTCTGTCTTTCCCTATTAAAAAGAAATTCTTCAAAGAATTCTTGTGTTTTTACGATAGACTCACAATTTAGAAGCAGAAACCTCCTGTTCCTGCTTGTTGCAGAACATTTCCATTGTTTAATTACTTCCTGCTTGTTCTTCTTTTTGTTGTTTTAAGGATTTATTTCAGTATTTGAAGTAAGAGGAGGAATTAGATGCTGGAAGATAACCCCTACAGTATGTTAGCTTGCTCTGTTAACCCTCCTGTTGTCCTCATTTACGGCCACCAAAAAATGTTGTTTCCTTGTCTAAAAAAAAAAATCCAAAAATTCAGTAAAAAAATTCGCCAAATTTCTGAAAATTTGCAAAACCATCAGGAAGAAAATTCCAATAATTCCTTAAAAGTTTCCCTTAAAAGTTTTATTTAAAAAAAAAAAATCCCCCAAATTTGGCAAGAAAATTCTTGTAAATATTTTCAAGAAATGAGAAAAAATCTTCTTAAAAAATCCAAAAAATATCTAAAATGATTATATATATATATATGTGTATATATATATATATATATATATATATATATATATATATATATATATATATATATATATATATATATATATATATATATATATATATATATATCAGTAAAGCTTCTAACAATAAAATCAACCAAAATCCAGTGAAATTCGCTGGATTTTGGTTGATTTTCTTGTGAATGTTCTTAAGAAACATTTTTTGAATTTCTTTTTTTCACTCAAAATTTCCCAAAAATGTTGAAAATGTGGACATCAGAAGTTTGACTGTGAAAATATATTTTTTTTCCCACATTTTCAAACTTTAAAATGGGTCAATTTGACCTGCAGGATGACATGTGGGTTAATTAGGGATGTCCGATATTGGCTTATGTGTCGATATTGTCCAACTTGCAATTTCCGATTCCGATATCCACCGATACCGATATCTGTGGACTCTTTAGTTAATTTTAGGTAACATCACATTTATCCTGTGGTGGAATTAACACATCATGTCTCATTTTATTGTGATGCCTCATCGGATACATTCTCAGATGCAACAAGGCTTTCAAATGTAAACATTATCTGTAAAGTAAGAAAACTATTTCAACTTAAGTTAAGGAAAAAAAAGCCCTTTTTTTTGTCTGAAACAACAGTTCACTCTCTCCTTCAAGGTGAGTCCATTACAGTGTGGCAACTATACTGTACAATGTTAAAGACTGTCGGTGAAATCCAGGCATTATTTTATCGGTTTTCATGATAGGCAAAAAAAAAACCTGATAACAATATTGAGCGATATTACATATGTATGCCGATATCGGGCCGATATTATCGGACATTCCTGCTGTTAATTCATTCCTTGTCTCCATCTTTCTGTGACTGAGTTTAAAGTCTCCATGTCAGGACCTCCAGCGTTCATCATTTCCTGATTCCTCCTCATCGTTCTGCTGCCATATGCCGGCCTGAGGGAGTATTCATATTTTATAACCTGACGCTTTCATGAAGTGTGTTAATAATCAGAGTCGATCACTTCACTTCTGGTCGGGGTGAGTCGGTGTTCGGGTCGAGTCCTGTGTGTGTTTTATTTTCTTCACTGAAAGAAAAACCTCTCCAGCGCCTCTTCATCAGAAACAACAGTTTGTCTCTGCTCTACATTCGGTCCTCGGGCAAACTGCTGGTTTATTCTTGACAAGTGCCATCTGATAATTAGGTCTCATAATCAGCCTATTAGTATGCAGCTCAACTGAGCGGAGAGCAGCTTATTGTTCCCCCGGCGTGAGCGGCAGCCATTTGTAGGAGGATTATTGTAGATTTGTTGTTGGGGTTTTCATCAGAATGAATCATACATGTAATGAGTTAAACTGCTGCAGTGTTCATCTGAGAGACGTTGGTTTTTAATGCAGTGTCCTCACTGGCCAGGGAATAGCAGGAGGAAGGAAGGAAGGAAGGAAGGAAGGAAGGAAGGAAGGAGTAGGACGAAGGAAGGAAGGAAGGAAGGAAGGAAGGAAGGAAGGAAGGAAGGAGTAGGACAAAGGAAGGAAGGAAGGAGTAGGACAAAAGAGGAGGAAGGAAGGAAGGAAGGAAGGAGGAAGGAAGGAGTAGGATGAAAGAGGAGGAAGGAAGGAAGGAAGGAGGAAGGAAGGAGTAGGACGAAAGAGGAGGAAGGAAGGAAGGAAGGAAGGAAGGAAGGAGTAGGACGAAGGAAGGAATGAAGGAAGGAAGGAGTAGGATGAGGGAAGGAAGGAAGGAGTAGGACGAAAGAGGAGGAAGGAAGGAAGGAAGGAAGGAAGGAAGGAGTAGGACGAAGGAAGGAAGGAAGGAAGGAAGGAAGGAAGGAGTAGGATGAGGGAAGGAAGGAAGGAAGGAAGGAGTAGGACGAAGGAAGGAGTAGGACGAAGGAAGGAAGGAAGGAAGGAAAGAGTAGGATGAAGGAAGGAAGAAAGGAGTAGGACAAAAGAGGAGGAAGGAAGGAAGGAAGGAAGGAGTAGGACGAAGGAAGGAAGGAAGGAAGGAAGGAAGGAAGAAAGGAGTTGGACAAAAGAGGAGGAAGGAAGGAAGGAAGGAAGGAGTAGGACGAAGGAAGGAAGGAAGGAAGAAAGGAGTAGGACAAAAGAGGAGGAAGGAAGGAAGGAAGGAAGGAGTAGGACGAAAGAGGAGGGAGGAAGGAAGGAGTAGGATGAAAGAGGAGGAAGGAAGGAAGGAAAAAAGAGAAGGAAGTAAGGAAGGAAGGGAAAAAAGAGAAGGAAATAAGGTAGGAAGGGAAAAAAGGGAAGGAAGTAAGGAAAAGGGAAAAAACTGAAGGAAATAAGAAAGGAAGGGAAAAAAGAGAAGGAAGAAAGAAAGAAAGGAAGAATGAACGAAAGAAAGAAAGAGGAAGGAAGGGAAAAAAGAGAAGGAAGAAAGAAAGAAAGAGGAAGGAAGGAAGGAAGGAAGTAAAGGAAAGAGGAAGGAAGGAAGGAAAAGAAGAGTAGGAGAAAAGAGGAGGAAAGAAGGAAAAGAAGAGTAGGAGGAAATAGAAGGAAGGAAGAGAAAGGGAAGGAAGGAAGGAAGGAAGGAAGGAAAAGAAAGAGAAGGAAGGAAAAAACAGGAGGAATTAGGATCGGAGTTCTGCTGGTGTTTCACTGTAGAATTTCACCTTAATGTGTTTTTTGTGGACACTTAAAGCTGCTCTGAACTTTGTTTTTATTTTTTCTGTCACGGTTTCCATGGCGCCACAGAAAGAGGCCGCAATCACTTGAGCCTTGCTTTTGTTCTCGTGACATTCAGGACCCGAACACAATAAAATCCCAGAACATGTAGAACTAAAGGGCTGCAGCGTTCGGCTGAATTTGAATTCTGTCCTCCTGAGGACACAGGAAGTGAAATGACACCTGGCAGGGTGACAGAAACTTCTGAATCTCAGTGGCAATCTGTTTTTACGGAGCTCATATGGTGACTTTAATGTCAGCACCTGTGTGTGTCTGGTCAGATAACAACCTGTACTGTGTATTTATTGTGTATTATCAAGTAATTTTCCAGCCACTCGAGTCTAAATACTATTTCTACCTGCACATTGACTCCACTGTTGACCAGCTGAGTCACATTTTCTCATAATAGTGTTTGTTGTTGCTTCTCCTCCGTCAATAGTGCCTCTGAATATTGCAATAATTCCACTTATACACAAGCTTTTAGACAAAAATAATGAAACTAAAGCAACCAGAAGCTGCTTGTGAGCCTTTTTCTCTTTTTTTTTGCCATTTTATGTGTGTATTTTCCTCTTTTTCTACTCACATAAATGATTCTCTAGCAACATGTAGCATCCTCATATTTCAGAATCACCCATTTTCATATTAATTTGACCTTTAACAACCTCCCCTGAGCCAGTTTCCCTTTAGTGTGATTTGATTTAAATAATTTTCAACTATTTTTTAACCTATATAGGTAAAAATAACCTACCTAGATATGTGTGTAAAAATGTTTTAACCCTCATGTCATCCTGCTGGTCAAAACTGATCCATTTAAAGTTTCAATATGTGGAAAAAATATATATATTTTCACATTGAAACTTCTGATGTCCACATTTTCAATATTTTTGGGAAATCTTTGAATATTTTTTGGTGGAAAAAAGAACTGTTAAAAATGTTTGTTAAGAACATTCACATAAAAATCAACCAAAATCCAGTGAATTTCGCTGGATTTTGGTTGATTTTATTATTAGAAATTTTACTGATATATATACTTTAGATATTTTTAGGATTTTTTTGGAAGATTTTTACTCATTTTTTTAGAATAGTTCGCTGGATTTTGGTAGATTTTTTGTGAATGTTCTTAAAGAAACATTTTTTTTAACATTTCTTTTTTTTCCACCAAAAAATTTTCCAATAATTTCCCAAAAATGTTGAAAATGTGGACATCAGAAGTTTCATTGTGCTTGTTTTTTTTTCCCTCCACATTTTCAAACTTTAAAACTGATCAATTTGACCTGCAGGACAACATGATTGTTAAACATCTAATTTCTCTCTTTTCAGATAATTTTTTGGTCCTATACATGTATGAATTTCTGCAGTGATTGAATGAGGAGACTAGAAGCTTCTCTGTGCACAGCTGACTAGATAACATCTGAGGCATTTAGATAGATAAGCAGACATTCAGGAAATGATGCCTTTTTTCAGCACAATTTTCTATTTTTTCCTACTAGGACATGCATTGAATTTAGGTGAAGAGGAGGTTTATTTTAATGCAGTTTTGTGTTGGAGTTTGCATTTCTCTGAATTGAATTGATACAGTTTTGCTGCAAATATTCAGTCTCCTGACTTGTGATTGTTGGTCTGTGAAGATGTTCGGTTCGTGTTTGTGTGCAGACGGCAGGTTAACAAGATGCAGGTGAGATTTGTGGGGCTGTTTGCTGCAGGGCTTCAGGAGACACAAACTCACCTTCCACTCTGACACCACAGAAACCTGCTGCTATGATCTGTTTCTGTTTGTTCTGAGGCCTGATGAAGGGATGAATGAGAGCAGAGAGGCCCAGAGCTGCTGCTGCTGCTGGACAGACAGACAGGCAGACAGACAGGCAGACAGACAGGCAGACAGGCAGACAGGCAGGCACGCAGGCAGGCAGGCAGGCAGGCAGACAGACAGACAGACAGGCAGGCAGGCAGGCAGGCAGACAGGCAGGCAGAGACAGACAGACAGAGAGACGGACAGAGACAGACAGAGAGACAGACAGACAGACAGACAGGCAGGCAGACAGACAGACAGGCAGGCAGGCAGGCAGACAGACAGACAGACAGACAGACAGACAGACAGGCAGGCAGGCAGACAGACAGACAGACAGGCAGGCAGGCAGACAGACAGACAGAGGCTGCTTCTCCTCACCATGTTGCTCTTTAAACTCAGCCAGCAACAACCTCATGCTGCTCAGCGACACACTCAGACTCACACACTCCAGCCTTCAGTGTTTTCACCACACACTCCAACACAGCAGATCCACCAACGAGCCATGTGTCCGATCTTCTCCTCCAGGTGTGTAAATGTGACGCCCCTCGTTGACACGGTTCATTTAGTAATTGTCAGAAGTGATGGAAACTTGAAACCACTTTTAGACCTGCTGTCCTTTCTGTTAATCTGACGGCATCAGAACACATCTGCTCCACATCCCAATAAACACCTGCTCACGTTTCCGTAAAAGTTAAGACAACAATCCCACTAAGTCGGACCGAGTAACGTTTCACTTTCAACATAAACAGGTCTGAACTGCATGTAGTCACATTAACAGGCAGAGACACACAAACAACAACACTTTGAGTTGCATGAAGGGATTTAGGGAAGAGTTTCACCATGTTTCCACACAAATTTTAATCCAAAAACATCACAAAGGGCAAAAGAAAGTTTGCTACTAAAGTCGGAAAACTCCTTTTTCATTCACTTTGCTTTAAAATTCCATGTTAATTAGGCTGAAATGTCCATAAAAATGAAATTGTATATAAACTGCTCCCACTTTTTCTCTTGACAAAACTTAAACAGCAGTTTAGCTTGTTGCTTCTGCTGTTTGTAGGAGTTTTTCCTCTGAGTTTATTGAATTCCTGCAGCATTAGACGGCACAGTGTAAAAACAAGCAAACACAAACCTTTAAAAAAAACTGTGAAAATCTGGCAGGAAGGATGCCAGAAAAATATGTTAAGAGATGTAAAAGAAATTAAAATAAAAAAACATGAAAATATGCTGAAAATAACAGTAGATATCTCTAAAATGATGATATTTTAGCTGATTTAGATACAGTTAAATGATAGAACAGACATTGTTAAACAGCAAATTACTATTTATAAAAACACTGATGTCTCATGTGGACATTGTTTACAATTTTTGGCCTTTTTTCTACAGTCAACACAACTAATGCTTTTTCTTTGATTTTCACCATATATTATCTAGAATTTAACAAAGCAGGGAAGTTATTTACCATTTTCAAACCTTTATATACATACTTTTTCTTGTAAATAATGGCTAAACTGTAAAATAACTATAACTTTTGCTGAAATAAATACAGTTAAACATTGTAAAAGAACAAATTTTTAAAAAAGCAGACTTTTGTTGAGGACATTATTTATAGTTTTGGCCTGTTTTTTTTTTTTTACAGTAAACATGTATATTAATACTTGATTTGTTATTTTTACTATTTATTATCTGGATTTTCTCAAAACAGGACAATAAATAGCAGTAAATTGTTCAAAAAATTACAGTTAAAAGCAGCATCTGCAAAGAAAGAGGCTTATAGACATTAACTAACTAAATTAGCTAACTTCTTAAACTAGTTATATTTCTAAATGATCTCTGACATGGAGACAGGATGGATCAGGATCAAACATCAGGTGAAATTGTGAACTTTTCTTGCAGGTAAATCATCTGTTTTGTAGCGGTTGTCACACAGCTGTCGGGATATGTTTTTATTTTGCTGTTGGTAAAGTAGGAGTTAGATTATCGTCACTGTTTAAGAAATGCTAAAGTAAGCTGTTAGTGATGTGGACAGTTTGATCTGCTGCTGTTAGTTCAGATTATTAGGTATCATCACTGGATGTTCTGTCCAGTTTCACATGAATTACAGGTACCATACCTTGGTTTTCTCATTACTGTGGTGTTTATGTATGAAGGAAGCTTTGAGGAACATTAACATGAAGTGACCTTTAATGTTTGAATGACAGAAAAACGTCACTTTAACGAACTGATGAAGCAGTGATGTTACATGTTTCATGTTTGAAAAGAGCTTTAGATGCACCAGTCAGCTGAGGAGGAGGAGGAAGAGTCAGAAAACTTTCTTTTAATAGAGTTTTTTCTGCAACTATGATTGGTGACCAAAGGCTCTAAATGCATCTGAGAGTTTTACAGTATAATGTATTATTTTCTGCATTGTTTCCATGCATTGCTTTGTAAAAAACAGGGTCCTTCCTCCTCATGTAAATCACGTTAACGATGTGATTCTCGAGCACCCCAAGGTCAGCGAGCTCCTAATCAGGTTGAGTCAGGAAATTGCTCCTAATCTAATAACGTCAAGTATTGAATTCCTTCCTCCTGCCAGGATGGTGAAGGTGGAGCGGTTTGTGTGACGGCTCGTTCATAACTTAACGACTAAATGGAAACAGAAGTTCCAGTGGGAAGGCTGACCTGCAGAATTGCTTTTAAAATGAGCCTGAATTAACTGCAGCTACAACTAAATCCACTTTAGTTTATGTTGATGGTTCACATGTGATGTAACCATGTAATTTAGCACCAAGTTGAGAATATCGCCAATGAAAGGCTCCTTATTTCAAAGGACAATAGTAGCAAGCAGGTGCTTTTTCACACTATTTAATACTGACACGGCACAGTGGAGCCTGCACTATAAAAAATGAACATGAAAATGATCATATTTTAACATTTTTTAATTGCAATATTTTGCACGATCGACTGTTATTTCACAGTTTTTCCGTTTTGTTAAATTACAGATAATATCTAGCAAAATTACAGAAAAAAGTATTAATTCAAATACTCTCTACATCAAAAATCAGCATTTTTACAAAAAGTTATTTCCTCTTTATCAATGTTTCACCATGAAATTATACTGTTTATTTGTTATGTGTAAATCGGCAATCAAATTATTTTAAGGATATCTGTCATAATTTAAAAGAAAGCATATGTATATTAATGACTGAATAAAATATTAATTTTTTTGGTTGTTTGTCATTAATTAAATTATAGATAATATCCAGTACAACCAGAGGGAAAAAATATAAATTTATATATTGACTATAAAATAAAATTAAAAGACAACAGGCCAAAACTATGAATAATGTCTACATCAATATATGTATTTTTATAAATGAAAATAATAAAAAATAAAAAATTGCACTATTTTACTGTATTTATCTTCAAAAAAATCTATTATTTGACATTTATT